>NC_058413.1:36744211-36848533 GCF_002201575.2 Neomonachus schauinslandi
AACCTAGCATTTGAAAGAAAATGATTCTGATAATCAGAGGACCTATAATTTTATGCAGCATTACTTCATTGATGGCGTAACTGAAACAATAAGCCAAGTCACCATTACATTTCTTTCTAGTTTATGAAAATATAGGATAGTAGAACTACATGGCTCAATTCCTTGTTCTGTTTTATTAGCTGTGTCACCTACAGCAAATTATTTCACTCCTGTGGACCTCAGGTTTCTCAAGAACAAAGCAATAACGATAATACCCATGCTGTGCAGGTTAAATTCAATTACCAACGTAAACCACCAGCACAGGGCACTGCAGGTGTAATGTGCCCAAGAACTAGATTTGACTGTTATTTATCACCAGGATTCTGTTTTTCCAAATAACAATACTATTATGCATCAGTTTGTGTGCTACATTCTGGAGATGTGGCAGTGCCTTAGAAAAGATCCCTATGCAAGCAGCTTATTCTTTAATGAGGGCTCATTGTCACTCCTTCCTTGACTTGATGAGTTTAGTAGTATCATGTGGTTTGCAATGGAACTTGGAGCCACAGCTCCTCTGCAAACTCAGACAAACTCAGGCATCATGGGTATGTTGTTCTTTTGTCAACCACTTTCCTAATTCCAAAGCATGGCTTGAAGAGATTGCAAATATACAATGAAATTATAAACCTGAATCTGTCATCACAGTGTCATTTGTTATTAATGTACTACCCTGGGGGAGATGTCGTACTGGGTCAACTCTGAAACGGTATTATTCTATTTTTGAAAGGACTCTTTGATTGTGCAAGAAAATAAAATCAGAAAACTCAAAATTGAGGGAGAATTAATCCACAGAAAGACTACTTGTTTTACATTCAAAAATTCTCAGCATGGGAAACAAAACTTGGGCATTAAGGGGAATAAAATGAGAATGTGGGTTTGCGGATGTCAGTTCGTAGATGCCCAGTATCATCACCATGTGTTCGATTTGACAAAAATAGTTTTACACTAATAAAAAAGTAACAACCATTCAAGTTCTAAACACTTTGCAGGATCCTCTTAAAGTTCTATACGCATATATTTAGTTTCTAGGAATATCCTGTATCCTGACAAAATACAAGGAAACATACAAGTCTCAGCACCATCTGATAAAAGGAAACCCTTTGGCTTCCCTCCTGGTTTCCTTGAGGAAGCTTTCCTTAAGTTCATTTCTGACCTCTCTTTGCCAGCACTGCTTGCTCTGCCCTGTGGAGGTAAAGGGAATAAATTCCATTGGTAAATTTAGGAAGAATATGTATCAGGATGATGATTCTCAGGTGGGATAAGCAGGAGACCAGGCAGAAGAGCACCGTGTTTAGAAGTATGTATCTGTTACATTTCTAGTTTTATTCTGGATAATCCATTACTAGATGAATTACATCCTTTAAAAATAACCACCAAGGTATCTAAATAAATGATAGCTGACCACCATGGACCGATGATTACAGGATGTCATAAATCAAAGATTATAATTGATTATGTGCACCTAAAATCCCAAAAAGGGGGAAGGCAGGAAATATTTAAAACCTATTCATGCTCAGCAAACTCTATGGCCACCTTGCATCTCTCTTGGGAGTAAGCTGCCTTCAGATAGAATCAATTTTCCTTACCTCCCGAATGACACCTTCCTCCCCGGGATGTGGTTGGTAAGTTGGCCTTATTCTGTGTTCATTCTTAGCAAACTAGCTTGTTACAGACTGAAACTCATGTTCTTCAACTCATTTCTGTCAATAACAAAGGGGATATCACCTCCATGTTTACTTTTTGGTTTATCGCTGACCTCTTTCAGAACATGGTATGTAACTATCAAAGACCCCCTCAAACATTTTTGGTCATCAGAAGATGGCAGGTGGGGTCAGTGTGCTAATGGTGTTTGGTGGGTAGAGGACAGGGACGTTGCTAAACATGTTGTAATGAATAGGTTGACACTGCATAACAAGAATTATTTGGCCCCAGATGTCAATAGTGTTGAGACTGAGAAAGTGTGTTCCAATTTTACACAATTTAAGTCTACTAGGTGTCTCCAGGAGCAAAAATCTGTTATTTTAACGCTTTTTTTCCATTTCTCCCCTCTCAATTTCTCCCCTGAAAAAAGTTTAAAATGAAGAGAAAAGGTAAGAGTAAAATCATCTAGGTGGCTAGTCTGATACATAAAACCAAACATCCAGATGTCTACAACTCTCAATTTTCATATCATTCTGGTCTCAAGCACACAGTATATTGCATAAGTTAATATTTAATTATTGGCCCCAAATCACCTTCATCCCTATTACTAACCATCTGTGTCTGTATCCACAATTCCAATAGCCCTTTGCACCCCCCATTTCAAAAGTAATAATACTAACAATAGTAATGGTGAATTCCATTTTTGGAAGACCTGTTAAGTACTTTATAGACAATATTCTATTTCATGCTAACAACAAGAGCACTGTGCGTTAGTCATGCTATCCTCACTGTCAGATGAGAAAGCGGGCTTAGAGAAGCTGAAGGTCACAATGCTACAAAGTAGTACTCTGGGTTTCGAGTCCCACGTCAAACACCTCTCTAAGCCATCCACTTGGGACTTGCCCACCAACGATGTACAGATGATATGCTGGATACTGAGAAGTCTACAACTAGGTGAGAGATGGTCCCCATCCCCAGGAAGCTCACAACCCAGTGACAGAGAGTGGCACATATAAAACCAAGCATCATAAAACATGGTAACTGCTACTATAGCAATATGAATAAAGTGCTGAGAGAACATGGAGGAGACCATGATAAATTGCGCCTGGTGGACTTGGGGCAAAGCTTTTCAACAGAGCTGGGATTTGAGTTGGGTCTGGAAGAATGAATGGGATTTTTGCCAAGTAGAGAAGCACAGGAAAAAGGACAGTTCAGGTCAAGGTTTGTCCTGAGGAAAGGTACTGAATAGAAGATGAAATGAGCTAGTGTTGATAACTCACGTCAAGGTCAGAGACAGAACAGTAGAAGAGAATGCAGTAAGCCATGCAGGCAATCAGGAGCATTTTACAATCTGGGACCCGTCCTCTCCATCTTCCCATTTCCCATCCACTTCCCAGGTTTGTTAGTGACCTTCAGGCACTGTAGTGAACTGCTTGGATATCTGCATACAGACTTTTCTTTTGTCCATCATTCTAGTTATTTGGTTTAAGATCATGCCTTGCTAATCTTTTTTAATACACTAAATATAAGACATAAATTTTATATCAGAAGCCTTCACATATACACAACCAGTAACAGAAGATTGACTCTTAGTCTGAATTCTTAATGAATTTTGATATTTTCTATTGTATTGTCTTCCATTGCATTGCCTTGTATTGTACTCTATTCTCTATCATTTATAAAATACAGCTGTGACCCAATGACTTGCTTCCCCAGCCAACTAAGCCTGTGGTTTAAACTGTGCCTTTATTTCACACATCCTTGGTAATCATTGTATTCTTCTAGTCTACAGCATTCCATGACAGTGTGTGGGGGCACAGTCACTTTTAGATTAGTCTTGAGATTTTGGTCTTAGCTCTAGAAACACTGATATAAGAAAACGTCTATAATGCTGCTATTTTCTGTGGATGTAGTTGCAACAGATGCCCTCTGGTCTGGAAAGTCATAATATTCACTATATGGGTCTTCATAGAAAATCTGTTACAGAGGATAAATTAGATGGGAATGGCATGGCTGAATGGAGAGACAGTGCATCCTTTTGTATTTTGGGGGAGCGGGGTGCTGTTTATATGCCTCTCTAACTGGACTGTGAGATTCTTAAGGACTAGGGTCAAATTTTTTGCAATTCTGCTTTCCTCTATATCATAATCTGGAACCCTGGTGATATTAAAACTCTCTTTTTTTGTAAATTACTTATATAGAGAAAACAACATTTGAAAAGACAGTTTTGTGTCATGAACTGTATCATGAAATTTGAGATAAAATTTGACCAAGTCAGATCAATTCAGTTTTAGAAATGTCTCAAACATTTACTACGTATTAAAACACTAGATACTCTAGTAAGATATGATCCCTGTTCCCCAGAACCTGTGAGTCTATTACAGTGGTTCTCCCTAAGGGCAATCCTCCCCTCCCCAGGGGATATTTAACAATGTCTAGAGACCTTTTCGGTTGTCACAAATGGGGGAGTGCCATTGGTGGCCATACTAGTGGGTAGAGACCAGAGATGCTGCTGCTAACCATCCTGTGTGCACAGGACAGCCCCAATGCAAGGAGTTATCCAGCCCAAAATGTCAACGGTGCCAAAGCCTACAAAAAATAGACAATCCTTTATTTAGTCATTCAACAATTACTTATTGAACACCCTCTGTGCCAAAGATTATTCTGAGAACTAGGGATTACAAAGAATAGATAAAATACTTCAACTTATGGGTCTATATTCTAGTGGGAGAAGATACAGAACAACAAAATAGATGTGTAAGTGACACGGTAAGTTACATGAAAGGCGATATAGCGAGAAACAGAAGAGAGCAGGGGAGTGGGGGCTGTGCCAATGAGGAAGGTTGCAATTAAACAGGGGGATAATGGAAGGCCTCACTGAGCAGGTGATATATGAATAAAGACCCAAGTGGAGAAAGAAAGAGTGAACCATCAAGGAGAAAAGTGTTCCAAGCAGAGGTTACAGCAAGTGCAAAAGCCCTGAGGTGTAGAGTGTACGTACCATGTAGTTCTTTACAGATCCTAGCAATACTGCCTACGCAAACTCAAAGGAGGCAGAGAGAAGGAAAGGATTGCTTCTTCCTAGAAGGTCAAAGAGAGGTCCACACGACAGCGGATGCCAGAGCTGAATCAGAAAAACAGTGAGTAACCAGGCAGGTTGGGACCAAGGATGGTCAAGTCAGCACAGGCAGACAGAGGCATGGAGCACCACTGGTGGAACCAAAGAAGGCCTGGGCTTGCTGGAAGACAGGCAATGAGGAAGAAGAAGTGGTGATGGGAGCTGGTATTCGACTAACCCAGGCTTTGGGCTATTTCACTGAAGAGCCTCTCCTACTCAGCCTTCCTCATCAGGTACCCACGTTCTTAGGAAGAAAGACTTGGGACTGCCAATATTGCCTTCTTTTCCTGAAATTCCAATTTCATTCAGAGTAAGACTGGTGGCTTTTCCCAAAGGAAGGCACCGTCAAAATGTTGAATATGAATAGGTTTCATGAGTTAAAGTCCTGAAATGCAGAAATGGATGAAAGATATAAAAAGAGGAGCAATTCAGCAGGACATCTCTAAATACTTGAGAATGAGGAGGATTTGGCCCTGATTTTGCACACATAGGAGTCAATCATTGACACATTACCCAAACAACACAGGTACCTGGGTAATTCTCCTGCAGAGCCTACAGCCTGGTGAGTGGTTAAGACTCTGGAAACAGATCCAGATTCCAGCCCTTATTAGTTGATTGACTCCCAACCCTCAACTTCGGTGAGATATAACTGACCTAAAACATTGTATAAGTTTTAAGGTGAAAAATGTGTTGCTTTATTACATTTATATATTACAAAAGGATTACCACCATGACCTTATTTTGAAAACTGCTTACTCTCCTTAATTAAGCATCAAAGTCCTTATCTGTATAGTGAAGGCCCTGGGAGAACCTAGGGCATACTGATATTACCAGCATTAAATAAGTGGAGCATATGAAGTACTGGTCACAGTGCCCACAAACAGTAAGTGCTCAGTAATGGTTAGTTCCTCTTAAAACTGTCAGTCTCTTTCTCTCCAGGTTAATTAATATAGTGAATAATGAATATATTTAAAATATTTAATTTATTAGTTTATTACTTTATTAATTATATTAATAAATTTAATTTAATATATTATTTAATATAATATAGTGAATATAGTTAGGTCTTCCCTAACTGGTGTAAAAATCAATGCCAGGGTTTGAGAGTTTGTTGAGGATGAGAATCAACAGCAAGGAAAATAATGAGGGATTAAGACAAAAACCTAAGAAGAGGAACAGAGTAAGAACGGGTGTTCAAACCTCCAAAAGCAAAATTCGGGAAGTTAGTTAAGGACTCTGTACAATGTAAACACTAAGGCAATGGTCAAATTATACCTTTGCAACAAAAACTCTGAAAGCAATTTGTAATCTGGTGTTTGGCATTCACAGGAGCGCTAAGAAATAGGAGCATGAAAGTGCTATCCGTGGAAAACAGTTGATGAGAAAGCCCGGGTGAGGGGGTCAGAAGGTTTCCTGCTGCCCTGCCATATTGGAGCCAAGACATAGATTACCCCGGGAGGTCACCGTCTGGAGACTTTTAAGAAATAAATTCCAGCAAGCTCTCCCAAGGAAAAGCAGTCTGTAATTTTATGTAACCACATGGAATGAGATGTTAAATCTTGAGTGAGATATGAATCCAGGCTGCAGTGACAGTAGCTGGGTCATTTGGGTGGACCAGAGTTCCTGAGAGGGCTTTTCCATTTCCTACCTACCTCTGGCCTGAAATCGGAGCTATTTCTCAGAGATTCGTAAAGCATTTTGTGCTTTTGTTGAAAGAGTGCTCCACAAGAATCTTGAGGCAATTTGTAATGGTGCCTTCATTCTGTAATGAACGAGGACACAGAGAGGAGAGAAGTTCGATGACCTTGCCCAAGAAAAAGTTAATTATGAGGCAGAGACTGAGAATTCCAGGCTCCGCAATTCGGACACAGCCTCAGGCACCTGCGAAGTGATGCCAACTTCCCGCAGTGGGAGAAAGCTTGTGTGGGTTTTTTAAGGAGTGGGGCGGGGAGCGGAGGGCGAAGGAGAGAGGGCAGAAACAAGGGAAGAGGGAAAGATGAGAAAAAGAAGAGAGGAAGAAATGTCTTAGCAATCAAACACAGTGGCAAACACTGCTCTCCCCTTCCCCATCCTTTCAAATACCCAACACAAACACCTCGACTGTCAGATGACCGGCTCCAGGACACCGGCTGCCTGGGTGCAAATCTCAGGTCTTTTTCCAGCTGCGTAACCTAGAGCTTATCGAGAGACATCTGTAAATATCATTTTCTCATGACAGAATGGGAAATTAAAACAGTGCCATCTTTATATGGTTGTTGCGAGGAGTAAAGGTTACTGCAGCTTGAGCGCTTAGAGCCAGGACGTTATTATCATTAGTTATGTACTTACATACACAGAGAGGAAACCCACGTAGGGAAAAAGACACTGACATGGGGAACCAAAGGTAAATGAGACCCTAACTCACAGGGTTACGAGGCTGTTGTTTGTATTTTGTGGCAGGGGTGCTATTTTTCACTTCTGTGCTTCAAGGTCCCAAGCAAGAAATTCAGAATTAGAATTATTAATTATCATGTTGTACAATGCAAAGCATTCCAAAGAGCTCTGCTTGCTGGAGGATTCAAAAACATTTATTTGACCTTTCTTTGGCTACCTTCAAAGTCAGACCCAGGGTCCTCTGAAGTGAGGTTGTCTGATTAATGGCTGGGCTCGGGCTGCACACACCCGCCGGGCCTCGAGCCTTCGCCACCGCCTGGTGATCTGTCTTTCTAGATGTTTAGCTATATCTCACCTACAACATGAGCGGCCCTCATTCCTGAGCTAATGTTATTTCTGAAATATCTAGGCTCAAGTCCCTCAAAATGTATTTCTAATTTATAGCAGCACAGTGGAGGTAAAAGAGCACAGTCCCTGGAATCAGAGAAACCTAGATTAAATCACTAACTGTGTGACCTTCAGCAAGTGACTAACCTTCCCTGAGCCTCTATCTGCCTACCCGAGATGAAGACAGGACTACCTCTTCTTCAAGTTGGGGTTAAGGTGATGGGATAAGTATGACGGCAAGTGGCACAGAGCCTGTGCATCACCTCCCTCTGCAGAATGCTCTCTTGCCACTTTTGACCAGCAGCCTTATCCCACTCACTGCCATTCTCCCAAACACGCTGAGCTTGCTTGCTTATAGGTCGGGTGTGCCCACACGATACGGACCATGCAGGGATTAGGCAAGCTGCCACCACTGTTTCCTGAGGGTGCTATACAGGAGTTTCCGTGATGTCCATCTCCCTGCCCAGCTCAGACTCTCAGCTGGAAGGGCATATCCTCCCATGACAAGAACTTTAAAATCTCTCCCCCCATCCACAGTGTGCAGGAATGCTGAATCTGCTCAGTTGCTATGATCTCAGCAGAGAAACAACAGTTCGAGGGTACCCAGGGTGGAGGGACAGAAAGATGGCCTCGTACACCTCAGCCGGTGTGCGTGCAGAGAACACAGGAGAGAAGCAAAGCTTCCCACAGAAATCATTCCATAACACTTGGGCCTCAAATGTTCTTCCTTGTGTCAGGGTAAGGAGGAGGAAGCTCAAGTAAAAAAAGTACTTTGCAACAGAACCTAGCTTATAAGGGACCAGAACACCACTGAACAGGTTCCAAAACAGATTATATCTACTATTAAGGCTGCAATGATTAAGAATCATGCCTCATTTTTTGTTTTTTTCTTTATTTTGGGGGGGTATGGAACATGAAATTAATATTAGAACCCACTGCAGGCCTTAGAAATTTCTTTATAATGTTACACTTAAAATTTAATAAAGCATAGGTTCAGCAATTCTCAAACATTTTCATTTCTTTTATAAAGTTCTTAGTTAAAAAAAACTCTAAAAATTGTTCATCCATTCATACAAAAACTACCAGTTGAGATTCTACAATGCACCAAGTACTCTGTTAGGCAGTTCACATAGAACTGTCAGGGCAGATAATGTCCCTCATCTTATGAAGCTTATCTTTTAGTGGAGAGAAAGAAAACATTAAAGTGCAAAAAGTCAGATAATATTAAGTGCTGTGGGGATAACTAAGAAAGATAAGCAGTACTAGGGAAGGTGTTACTATTTACACTTACGGTAGTCATGAGGCCTAACGGATTGACGTTTGGACAGACACACAGAAGGGGAGAGAGAGAGAGAGAGCAGGCCAGTCAGAAGTTGGAGGTGGTAAGGATCTAGGGCAAAGGGTACAGCTTAGTGCCAAGGCCCTGACATAGGACCGTACCTAGTGTGTCCAGGAATTGCAAGGAGGCCAGGTGAGTCAGCAGCTGAACCACAGGAGATCACAACAGAAAGCTCAAGGAATGTCAGTTCTAGGGTCTTTAGGATATTTAAGGACTTTGTTTTTTCACTCCGAATGAAATGAAAAGACACTGGAACATTTTATGCTCAAGAGTGTCATATGTCATTTAGGTTTGAACAAGATCTAACTGCTGTGATGAGAAAAACAGACCATGGGGTTGGACAAGCAATGGTGAAAGCAGACAGACTGGTTAGAAAGCTATCACAATAAATCAGATGTGAAATGGATGGTCCCCTCAACCAGTGCGACAGAAGTCAAGGTGTGAGAGGGGACAACGACTCCTCCAATCATCTATGATCCAAGTAGATTCTGCAGAGCAAAGGCAAGATCTTTGCCCAAAGGAGACAAATCCGTATAAGCAGCATGTCTTTTGCCCTTCTATAGAATTAGGCCTTAGGGAAGCTTTTTTTTTTTTTTTCCGCAATAACATGAACTACCTTTATATGTATTTTCTCTGCCTGGAATTCTTTTCCCCATTGATAGATTGGTAACTCCTAGTTGGTCTCCAAATCTCAGCTGAAATGTCTCCTGAACTGGGAATCATTTTCTAATAGATGATGTCCCTCTCCCACCCCTGTCTAGGTTAGATGCCCTCCCATATCAGTTTCCTCGGCTGCCATAGCAAATTACCACTGATTTGCTATGTTCCAACAAACACAAAAAACTCTTTCCTCAGTCTGAAATCAAGGTGTTGGCAGGATTTGTTTCTTCCGAAGGCTCTGAGAGAGAATATGGAACATATGTTCCATGCCTCTCCTTAGCTCCTGTTGGCTGCCAGAAATTCTGGGTGATAGGAAGCTAGGGTCCCACCTCTGCCTTTATCTTTATAAGCCTTTCCCCATGGGAAGAGGAGTCACTTTTCTCTCATATAATGACACCAATCACTGGATTTAGAGCCCATGCTAACTCTAGCATGGTATCACCTTGAGATCCTTAACTAGATCTGCAAAGACCCTATTTCCAAAGGTCACATTCACAGGTATAATGGGGGGGCGCTTAGAATAACTTTTGGGGGCCACTATTCAACCCACTATGGTCTCCTCCTTGATTCCTCCAGAGGACCATTGGCGCATTTCATCATAGCACTTAGCATACTGTCCTCTAACTGCCTTCTTGCTAATCTGTTTGTCCTAATAGATTTGAACTTCTCAAGCAAATAGGTCTTTCATCTCTGTCTCTAGTTCCAAGCGCAGTTCCTGGTACATAATACATATTCAATCGTTCCTTATTGAATAAATAACTTACAAATCATAGAGTAGATTCTAAAGCCAGCAAAAGATTTAGCTGAGTATCACCAGGCTGTTTAAACTTCCTATTTTCACTGGTAAAGACACTCAAGTGTTTGCATCTAATGTTGGGTTTTACAAATGCTTTGGCTTCTATTTTCTTCTTCAACAGAATGGAATACAGGGTAAATGGAATTATACACTTACACACTGAGCAATGGAGAAGAATTTTTTTTTAAGATTTTATTTATTTATTTAAGAGAGAGGGTGCACAAGTGGGGAGAGGGGCATAGGCAGAGGGAGAAGCAGACACCCAGCTCAGCGGGAGTCCAACGAGGGGCTGGATCCCAGGACTCTGGGATCATGACCTGAGCTGAAGGCAGGCACTTAACCATCTGAGCCACCTAGGTGCCAGAGAAGAATTCTTCACCACAGGAACAGAGGCGTTTGTTCAGTATTAGTTGTTTTCAAACTTTTAAATACAATCTACCCCAACAGTTAGATCATTTCCTTCTTTCTTTTTTTAAGAGTTTATTTATTTGAGTGAGTGAGAGAGAGAGAGAGAAATCACAAGCGGGAGCAGGGGGAGGAGAGCAGAGGTTAAGGACATGGAGAAACAGACTCCAGCAGGTAGTCTGACCTGGGCTAGATTCCAGGACCCTGAGATCATGACCTTTGCCGAAGGCAGAGGCTTAACTGACTGAGCCACCCAGGTGCCCCATCCTTCTTTCATTAGCCATTCATGGTGCTCTCATTTTCTGCTTGCTATTTTTCTTTTTTTTTTTTAAAAGATTTTATTTATTTATTTGAGAGAGAGAGAATGAGAGACAGAGAGTACGAGAGGGAAGAGGGTCAGAGGGAGAAGCAGACCCCCTGCTGAGCAGGGAGCCCGATGCGGGACTCGATCCCAGGACTCCAGGATCATGACCTGAGCTGAAGGCAGTCGCTTAACCAACTGAGCCACCCAGGCACCCTGCTTGCTATTTTTCAAGAGTGGAATCAGGACCCTTCAACATCCAGAATGACACCTTATCCAATAGTCATACCCAAGAAATTATTGGTGACATAGCCAGGTGACGTGAATGAGATTATCAACCCAGGTGTGTTGTGATTGTGTCTCAACTTAGGAAAAAGGAATTGATGATCATTAGATATAAAAGCTGAGAACTTGAGAAGTAGGAGACAGGGAAGAAAGGTAAGGGAGAGAAGCAGAGATTGGCTACGCAACAGAAGCCATGCCAAAGTTGAGAAGCAGGGTGTAGATGGCTGATGACATTTCTCAACATGGAGATGAAAAGAACACAGAGAGAGAAGATAGAGGGGATCCAGTCTCTCAGACTAGGAGTGCCCTGAGCTCATGGGAGCAACCTCCTGGGCGTGACTGCAGAGATATCCCACTATCTATCAGACTTATGAAATCCTATGGCTATGCAGAGGCAGCAAGTAAAAGGATGGTCTTATTTCAAGAGCCACAGAGAAAATGCTAATGATTATCATCTAGCAGATTGTAAAACATCTAATGAAAGGCCAAATCAATTCCTGTTCATTTTATTGGTTTCATAGAGCATTACTGTAATCAGTAATGCCAGATAGGTAATGAGGACACACTGACCAGGTAGGGGCTCAGACTGATGCCCACTACGGTAGAGCATCAAGCTTAACTGTGATACAATCATTTGCCTGTAGCCTTACAAAGCAGCAAACACAAAAAGGTACCTCTATCATCAAAGACAATCTAATACATACATTTTAAACTCAAAGGATCAAAATGTGGGTCTTTTTTCCCCAAAAGAATTTCAGAGTGAGACAAAGCACTGTAGATAAAAACAACAATAACCAGAACACCACACAATGTCAAAGCCATTTTCTAGGGGTTCCAGCAACCTCTTTTCTGAATGTAGTGCGTTCACTGAACAGTTTTTCATGCTGATAAAACTAAGGTCGATGCTGCCAATACCTGCCAAACAGACTCAGACAGGTGCTGGTGAGTTACATTTCCCCCACAACTCTACAGACAATGGATAGGTTGACTATTCTCAGATGTGTCGATGCTGCCAACTTCCATAAAAAAAATCATCACTGATGAATGGTAAACTACACCAATTAAACCCCTCTATGGCATCACATGCATGCCTTCTGCTTTCAAAGCAAAAAGAATGTGTTCCTCCTGCTGTATTCTTTTAACACTCATTTAAGAGTTGTGGGTCCAAATGAATATCACCCTCCATCATTCCACGCGAACACACTGTCACCGTGTCCTTGTATCTTCTCCTCCCCATTTCATTGCTACTTGTTTAGACACATATCATTTCCAAGTACTTCACTCCTTTGCCTGAAGACTTATGAAGGCTCATTATCAACCACAGAAGTCTTCCTTGGAATGCTACATGTAGCCACCATAATCTGATTCCACTCTGATTTTCCTAAAGTTTTTTTTTCAATATTACTCAATATGTTTTACCTAATTCTACCATAAACAAAATTCTCCCCTAGAATACTATAGTATTTTACGTGATTCTCCACCCTGTAATGTCCTTCCCTCACTTATCAATTCATCCTTCAAGACCCTGTTCAAATGGCATTCCTTATGTAGGGACTTCCCAGGCCCAGATATTTCTTCCACCTTGTTACCCCAAATCTATGCTGTAATCCTAGCCCTTAGAAAAAGTACTGCACATTTACTATATCCAGATAGTGCCTTAATCATTTAACACTGTTGATCTCTTTTAATCCCACCCCAAAATGCTATAAGGTAGGTGTATTATTTCGACTTTATAAATAAGGAAATAGAGGCTTAAAGAGGACAGATACCTTTCAAATTTACATAGCTCTTGAGTGGTGGAGTGCCTCTCACATTGTTTTGAAAGGACTGGTTTATATGTAATTTACTACTACCCAAGCTTATAAAGAACAGGATCCTGAAATCCTCATTTCTCTATTTCTCTCAGTGCCCAGAACAGGGCCTGTTTTACATTAGATAAATGGACAGCATGCATTCAATGACTGGAAGGATGACAAGTACAAAGAACATTCTTTGCTCTAACCAGTACTTCCTTGTTTTTGTATTTCCTCTTACGTCCAAAGTCTTCATTATAATGAAGAAACAGAACCAAAGTTTGGGAAATAGCTTGATCATGTTTCTATCTCCTGTTACCTTAATGATTCCACTGAAGGAAAGGATCTTACTATAAGCAGAAAGACGACTCCCTGGAGACATTTCTACCCAACTTGCACAGCAATACTTCACTCTGCCCCTTAGCTCCCAGCCATAGCGGGTCATTTTCGTACTCCATGCTCAGCCACATCCCTGTTGTCTCTACCTTTTCAGATTGTAAGTCATGTCCTCCACTCTCTTTCTCACTCTTAAGAGTTTAACCTTCTTCTGAACCAATTATCTCAAGTATAACTCCTTCCAGATACGTCTTAATCCATAGGCTCCACCTACCACCACTGGCAATGTAAAGTACCTGGTAAGCAGGTTACACTTGGGCTCCCAGAACTCTGCCTGGAAAAACCTGTGCTTAGCTCAGCTCAAAGCTTCCTTTTTTTAAATTAATTAACTAATTTAAAAGATTTATTTATTTTAGAGAAAGAGAGTGAGTGTGGGAGGAGGAACAGAGGGAGGGAGAGAAACTCAAGCAGACTCCCCATTGAGCCCATATGGAGGTTGACTGGGGGCTCAATCTCACAACCTTGAGATCATGATCTGAGTCAAAATTAAGAGCCAGGCACTAAACTGACTGAGCTGCCCAGGCGCCCCAAATTTATTTATTTATTTGAGAGAGAGAGAGAGAGAGTGCAAGCCCATGGAAGGGAGGGGCAGAGGGAGAAACTCAAGCAGGCTCCATGCAGACTCTGTGCTGAACACCCAAGACAGGGCTGGATTTCACAACCCTAAGGTCATGGCCTGAGCCAAAACCAAGAGTCAGGCACTCAACTGTGCCGCCCAGGTGCCCCTTAGCTCAAAACTCCTGAGAAGAGAGATTAAATGGATAGCAATTTCTTGTTAGCAATAATGAATCAGTGCTTAATGTTATGTGTGTCTAGAATTCTGTTAAAAGTTAAAATTGAATATCTTGGGGGAAATAGCACCTTTGGTGAATATCTTCTAATGATTCTATTCCTTAAAGAAGCCAAGTTCTTTCCCAATTCAGGGTCTTTTCATTTGTTATTCCCTTTGCCTAGAATATTCTTGTGAGTAGGATGTGGAAGGATAAGTAGGAGTTTTCTAGGTGAATAAGATGGAGCAAGGCATTTTAATGCATGTAGTGAATATTGTTTTGCTTTTACCTGTTCAGCATCTATTCTCCATTTACAGTAGCACCATGTATTATTTTAATTTCCAAAATCCATCTTATCCTTGCTCTTAGTTCTTGTGGCTTGGGTTGAGTTCACTGCATGTGCTAAAAACAGACATATATAACTAAGCCAATTCAAAGGAACATTTTCTTTATGGTATTGTGGGGTTGGGGGTGGTAAGAAGTACTCTCATTTCAATAGAATTGCTTAACTGATAGTCTAAAACTGCCAACGGTCATCTTTCCTTCTACTTGAGAGCTGCCTGAGACAAAAATCTAACATAGAAAAATTGAGACTGAAGGAATGGGGAGAAAGAGAGCAGTTTTCTTCATATTAATTTGGAAACTTCGAGTCCAGCAATGCCTTTTCTATGCCTGCATTGTTAGTTTAATGAGCTAATAAATTCACTGGTATGCTTGAGCCAGTTTGAGTTGGGTTACTATCACCTCTAACTGATCTGTTTCTTACTAATACAGCAAAAAACAGGCTTCCAGGTATTGGAGACTTCAACTAATTCAGTACTGGTAGAACCTAAAGTACTAAGAAAAAAGTGACAGGAGACAAGACAGGAGGCGGAAGCAGACTGTGAGCTTAAGTGGGTAAAAACTGATGTGATATCAAGGTGCCTGTGATTTCTATTGCTAGTAGTACAAACCTTCCAGAGGAGGTTTGAAGTGCTGTGAACAGTTCAGAGCACACCACCAGCCACACTGAAGAAACTGCTCGGAAACATGCAGAATTCACTGGGAGAAGACATCTCTTTGAGGAAGATCATTTCGAGCAGTCAGCAAACCCACAGTGACCCAGATGTCATGTAGCATTGATACTGCATGCTAGAGTGGGCGGGAAATATTTCAGTAGTGTGAAATACAATGGCTTTCAATAAAACTGGGACCTCTGGTCAGAAGGTATGTGCTCATGTCCCCAGTATCTCTTCCTGATCATATACTAACCAGGTAGCCTTAGAAAAGTCACGTAGCACTTACAAAACAGACGGAATGACCCCCTACCCTGTCAACTTCCCAGGGTTTCAGAGAGGTCCCAAAAAGATATGGATGTACAAATGCTTTGGAAACTGTAAAGCTCTATGCAAGTCTGTTACCATTAATGTTGTCAGGCGATCAGGGCTTGTGGATAAGTTTTGACAATCATTTTCTCTGTGATTCTGATAAAGTCATTAAATTCTTCGGATCTCATTTCACTACTCTTTAAGAAGAGACTGAAACTCAATGGCATTGAGGTGTTCCTTCCAAATGTCACATTATTTCAGTAATTCTCCAAGTCTGCACTTCCCCTTCGAGGAAGGAAGCAAATTGCCCAAATTAACAAAGTGACAAATTGGGATTTTCTGGAAGGCAAAAGCCAAGTTACTTCTGAAGTCAGAACCCAATCACAGGGAAGTACCAGAGCCTGCAGCACTTAGAGCAACAACACTGATAACAGAAGCATAATTCCCAGTGTTAATTCTGAACAACAAATAAGTTAAATTTGCATCAACTATTTGGTCTAATAAAGCAGTTATTTCATTGTGCATTCTTTGAGAAATGCTTCCATAAAAATTGTTAAAATTAAACTTCCGGCACTTAACAGATTAAATTACAAAGAAAATTCACTTACAGTTGACACATCATTCCCTGGAGAAGCAGAATTACTGAGGTGTTCATAATACTGCAACTGTCATTACAAAGCATTTTCACGGCCAAAAATTGCTTTGAAATTCACTGAAACACTGTGATGAGGCAGTCAGCCATTATCCCCATTGTAGAGCTAAGAAAACTGATGCCCTGGGTAGAGCCTCACTCACATTCAAAACACATAGTAGGTGGAGCAGGTGGAAATTTTAATTTGGGGTCTTTTGACTTCCAAGTCTCTATTAGGCTATATTCCCTCATGGCAGCCACTAAACCAGGCTTACCAGTAGGTGCCACTGCTTTGCATTTTATGTTATATACACAGAGGGGACTTCGGAGTTTTTGAATAGGGGATAAAAAAAACAAACAAAACCAAAAACATAAAAATGCTGTTATGAAAGGTCTAGACCAGCCGAGTGCAATTCAGCAGAGTTGAGATGAGTTTGCTGTCTGGGTTTACGCAACCAAATACACATCATGCAATATTATTGTTTCTACACCAAATTTCAGGCCCAATGCCCACATGTGTGATTGATGGAACTCAATTAATACTGCTCTCTGCTGCCTGATTTCTTAGTGACACCAAGTTATTTCAGCCTGTTAGAGATGCCCTGAAATCTCTTCACCAGCTCCTGCTACAATTGGGTATTGATTGAAAAATTCTACTACTGTACTTAGTTACACAGCTTTCAATAAGCAGGTCACAGACGGCACTGTGGCTGGTTCAAGGACAGCTGAAAGGCTGGAGGGCAATGGTATACCTGAGAAAATGAGCAAGAAGCCTTAGATGCTCAGGCAGAATGCCCAGATCTCCTTATTGGCATGTGACCTGGGAATTTAGTAAATATGAACTTGCCTCTGGGCCCCAAATGAGGCACACCTGCTGGATACAAAATTGAAAATATTTAACAGCAACCTGATTGCACCTCAAATTAAAAGAATAAGGACTTGGCATGTGATGGTTTGGAGGGGCTAACACTCCCAGTTGAATTAACATTGAGCAAGCTCTTTATCTGAGGCACTGGAGATACTAAGAAACATAAGGTAGTATTCTCATTATCAAGAGTTAACAAATTACAACCCACAGGCCAAATTTGGCCAGCTATCTATTTTTGTGAATAAAATTTTATTGGAACACAGTCAAGGTCATTTATGTATTGTTTCTGGCTGTTTTGCTGGGATGGCAGAGCTGAATAGTTGTGACAGAGACCACATGTCCCACAAAGCTAAAATATTTACAACCTGACTTTTTACAGAGAAACTTTGCTGACCCATGAGCTAGACTGCTGTGGGAGCAACAGGTACTAATGGAGGACTTGAATATAATATCCTAAATTCCTGACAGAGCACAAGATGATAGGAAACCCTTAAGGAAGAGTACCTAGGCTTTCCATAGGCTGCCAGAAGGAGCATAATAGCATGAGCTATTTCTGAAAGAATGAACACAGTTGACTAAGAAAGATAAAGAGAGGGAAGCCACAAGCAGAAGCACCTGTGCAAGGAAAAATGCAAAATTGAAGAACAAGATCATGCCAGTGCATGAAAATGCAATCTACATAGGAGCCCCTGAACTGTAGGAGTCTCAGGGGGAAGCTAGGAACCTGGTCACAGAGAGTCTAATATGTTATACTGGGGGTCTGGGCTTTACCTATAGGAAATCCTAGGCTATTGAAAGGGTTAAATAAGGGCATAGTAGTTTTAGTATTTTGCATAGATCTCTTTTGGAGCAAAAAGGCAGTAACATGGATGGATCTACAGAGTATAATGCTAAGTGAAATAAGCCTGTCAGAGAAAGTCAAATACCATATGATTTCACTCATATGTGGGATTTAAGAAACAAAACAAATGACCAAAGAAAAAAGAAAAAAAACAGACTCTTCACTATGTAGAACAAACTGGTGGTTACCAGGGCGGATGTGGTTGGGGAGATGGGTGAAACAGGTGATGGGGATTAGAGAGTACACATATCATGATAAGCACTGAGTAATGTACAACATTGTTGAATCACTATATTGTATACCAACACTAATAGAACACTGTATATTAACTATACTGAAATTTTAAAAAAATAATAAAATGAAATAAAGGAGTATGAATTGAAAGAGAAAATTACTTTGGAGATAATTCAATGGTCCAAATGACAGATATTTGGGGTCTAGGCTTTACTCGCAGTGGTCCAAATGACAGATATTTGGGGTCTAGGCTTTACTCGCAGTAAAGTTTCCATTCAATATTATTAAAAGAAGGAGACTAGAGAAGAGGAAGATGGATATTTTCCTTAAAAAATGATGCTAACCAAAAACATAGCCAGTGTCTCTGGTGGGGTTTAATGCACCTAATCTAAGCAGGAGCACAGAAAATCACTGGGAAGCCAGTTTAGTAGGTGCTGAATATAATAGAGGGAAGAGGAGAAAGATAACTAAAAATGTGCCCTGTGCCAGACACAGTGCCATCTTCTTCACATAAATACTCTTATTTGGCTCTACAGTTGTAAATGAGTAATAAATGTAATTATACCCACTTTAAAATGAAGGAAGCGTCTCCTTTGGGATTATAGAAAGAAAGTCCCTGGTAGGGACCCGGGGACATGACTGGCACTCAACAAAGTTTTGGTGTCTTCCTTATGGGAATGCCCTGAGACATTATCCTTACTGAATCCAACCAGAAGGGAAGGTTTTCTCATTCCTCAGATGATTTTATATACCTCCTTTCACCTAAGCTTTCTGCAGGTATTCAGGATCCAGTGGAGACAGTTTGGGACTAGCCTTGGCATCAGAGAGGTTACAATCCATGGTACTATTGGACATACTTCCCTTAGGATAGTGGGAGTACAGTTTGGAAGCAAAAATCATAGATTTTGAATAAATTCCATATTCTGATCATTAATATACACCAACAAGCTCACGTGGCCCCCTAACTATAGAGATATTTGGAAACAATGAACAAAGAAAGAAAGATCTCAATTGGTTTCTTCTAAAAAAAAAAAAAAGGTATTATTAAATATACAAAGTTTCTTTACTTGAAGTGCTAAACTCCATGTGAAGTTAGTTGTTCTCTCCTTCAAACCCGCATGGATTATAGTGTCAAGTATTAAAGTAATCAAACAAGGAAGCCGTTAGACTGAGGTGACATCAATCAACGTACTAGGGGACTGAAGAAGCATGAAAACCTGAGCCAGAGTCAATTCCTGTAAACACTTCAAGATTAAGAAATCCAAACTTAACCAATCACAAACAGCCAAGTAGGCTTTCCCAAATAAGGCAAGCACTTAATCTATAACCATTCAAATAATTTCCCCGTTTGGCCTCCATGTGTGCTCTACAAAAGCCTCTTCCTTAGTTCCTGTCTGCAGAGTGCTGCTCCATTCAAACTGATATCTGCTCAAATCAACTCTCATAAATTTTAATGTGCCTCAGTTTTCTCTTAAGACAAGGGAGTGGGTTTTAATTGCTAGTTGGTTTGGCATTTAGCATAGTGTGATATACAAATAAGCACTTAATAAATGCCTTTTGATGGGGATAATGGCTTGGTCTAGGGAACAGTTTCAGCTACTGACCATGTGTACTTAGCTGGAGAAATTATCTTTCCTTACCATCTAGTATCAAATGACTCCCAATTAATACCATTCATCACATATACTCCAGACCCACAGTCATAAACCCTGGTTACTTTGTCTGAATCACCAACAAGGGGTCTTGCTTAGCAATGTCTGAGCTCCCATTTGGAATAAGACTTCCCTTTGCCTGCCACAAATCCATTTGTGAGAATTCAAAAATATATACAGATCACACTAAATATGAATTTGTGTTTTTGGTGATGCTAGGAAGCCACACAGATAAACAAAGTCCCCCATAGCTAAAAGTTTATTTTGCAGTTCTAGAAGCTTATGATGTGATTCTCCTTTTCCTGGACTCTGTCACAGTACAGATGTATAATATGCAACATTCTGCCTTACTGGATTCCAAGTGTTTTACAAATGAGACTGGTCTTGCTTAAAACCATGAGCTTTTCCAGGAAAAGGACATATCCTATCTCTTCTCTATTAGTTGGCACTCAACTCAGGGATAACCACACACATATTAAAATCAAAATAAGAGTCAAAGTTATATTAGCTTAAGTTTATGGAAAAATATCCTGGGATGATTTTGAATGGTTAAGACAGGGAGTTGGTACAATCAAGTGAAAGCAAGAAAGAGAATGAGAAATAAGGTAGAGAGGTAAGTGTGTTGGTTTGTCAGCACTGCAATAACAAAGTACCACAAGCTGGAATGGCTTAAACAACAAAATTCTATTGTTTCACAGTTCTGGAGGCTACAAGTTCAAGATCAAGGTGTTGGCCGGTACATTCCAAGGACTGGGAAGGAGAATCTGTTTCATGCCCTTCTCTCCTAGCTTACGGTGGTTTGCTGGCAATCTTTGGCATTTGTGGGCTTGTAAAAATGTCACCCCAAACTCTGCCTTCATCTTCATATAGTATTCTCTGTGTGTGTATTCAAATTTCCCGTTTTTATAGGGACACAAGTCATATCAGATGAGGGGCCCACTCTACTCCTTGATCACTTTAACTACATCTGCAGTGATACTATTTCCAAATGAAGTCATGTTCTGAGATGCTGGGGGTTAGGACTTCATGAATTTTGGGGGAATGCAATTCAATCCATAACAAAAGCTGTGATAATATGGTATAACAAAAAATATATATTTGGTGTTCATCCACAGTTCCTGGCACATAGTTCCTAAAACCCTTTTAATTTCCTATATAACAGCTATAGGAGCATCTTTAAAAAAATATTTAGTTTTGTTCCCAGCTCGAGAGCATAAACATAAAATTGATGTCATTCGTTATTTATAACAAATTCCTTTCAATCACACCTGAGGTTATTTTAATGAGCCCTAAGGATGGAGCTGGCTGCCAAGGGGAACCAACCACATGATTAGCTGGATGGAACTTTCAGTCCTGCCCCACCCCACCCCACCCCACCTCTAGGGAGGGGAGAGGAGCTGAAGATGCAGTTCAGTCACCAATGGCCAATGACTTAATCAACCATGCCTACATGAAGCCTCCATAAAAGCCTGAAAAGGACAGGGTTCGGAGAGATTCCAGATTGGTGAACATGTGCAAGTCCAGGAAGAGTGGAGCTCAGAGAGGGCATGGAAGTTCCACACCCTTTCCTATGTACTTTGCCCTATACAGCTCTTCCATCTGACTATTCTTGAGTTGTAATCTTTTATAATGAACCAGTTATCAAGTAAGTAGACCATTTTCCTGAGTTCTGGGGTCCACTGAAGCAAATTAACCAAACCTGAGGATGGGGTCCTGGGAACCTCTGATTTATAGCACAGGGGACAACCTGGACTTATAATTGGCATCTGAATTTGTGGTAGACAGGGTAGTCTTTTGGGACTGAACTCTTAACTGGAGGGATTTACACTATCTCCAGGTGGATAGTGTCAGACATACAGTTGGTGTTATAGAATTGCTTGGTATGGGACAGTCCTCCCCTGATATATTTGGTGACCAGAAATGTCAGGAGTATAGAGTGAGTCATGGAGAAACATGGGAGTCCTTTGTTTACAGTAGGTAAAGCCAAAGAACATTGTGCACAATGATCTGACTATATCTTCCCAAGAAAATACCAATGGTTTCTTGGTGACACGGGATAAGTCAGAAAAACCATATAGAACATCTGCATCTTAGAACAGTCTATATGATGGGGAGAAAGGGGAAAAAAAAAAAAAACCAATTCATGGGTTATCTCCTTATAATCCCTGTCTTCTTTTAGTCAAAGTTTGCCCCAAGGAACATTATTCAGTAATTCTAGTTGATATTACCCTGCCCCTGTGGAGGTAATGGGGAAGCTAGAGCTTCCATGGGTCTAGTTAAGTTGGACTTGGACATGGGAGCTGCTGCAGGTGCTCCCAGAGTCAGCAGACAGAGGAGGGCCCAAAGCTGGCACTTTACCCCAAAATAGGTGAGAGAATCAATAAATTATGACTGGTGGCTGGGATTTTAAGGCCGTGAGAATGATAGGAGCCACTGCCCAGCTATTCAAGCCAGGAGGCAAGGCAAGTAGCCAAGGCCCAGAGAACAGATGGGCCCAGAGTGCCTGGGGAGGTACATACACTAGGACTGGTAAACATGTATTTAAAAACACAGCAAAACATAATTATCAGCACTAGCACCAATATGATGAAAACTAATGTACTGATGTGGAAAATTATAAATGAGTGTATTCATTTCCTAGGGCTGACATAACAAATTACCACAAACATGGTGGCTTAAGACAGCAGAAATGTATTCTCTCACAGTTCTGTAGGCTAGAAGTCTGAAATCAAGGTGGTGGCAGGGCCATACTCTCTCCAATGGCTCTAGGGACCAATCCTTCCTTGCCTGTTTTCAGCTTCTGGTGGTAGCCAGGAAACCTCAGCATTCCCAGGCTTGCAGATGCATATCAAATCACTGTCCCTGTTTTCATATTACCAAATTGCTTTGTGCCCCTGTCTTCACAGAGAGGTCCTCTTCAACTATATTGGATTTAGGTCATCCTAATAACCTCATTTTAACTTGATTACATCTGCAAAGACTCTACGTCCAAATAAGGTAGCATTCACAGGTACTGGGGGATAGGGGTTGCAACAATATCTGGGGATGGGGCACAATTCAACCCATAGCAGTGAGGCTAAGAGGAATAGGGTTTTAAAAATGGATTTATTCTGGGCGCCTGGGTGGCTCAGATGGTTAAGCGTCTGCCTTCGGCTCAGGTCATGATCTCAGGGTCCTGGGATCGAGTCCCGCATCGGGCTCCCTGCTCCTTGGGAGCCTGCTTCTCCCTCTGCCTTTCTCTCTCGCTCTGTGTCTCATGAATAAAAAAAAAAAAAATCTTTAAAAAAAAAAATGGATTTATTCCTGATTACTTGCTTGATCTCAGGTATATCTTTAGATCTCTACAGATTGGAAATTCCACCTCTGTAAAATGAGGTTAGTGGTTAATATTTTAGAGATGGGCCCTTCTCCATAAAATGCATAAAACCAAATACATACAAATGTTTCAGGGGGTTCACAGGCCTCCTGAAAGCCCATCCCTGAACCCCTGAGACTAATCTCTGTCCCAACTGCTCAAGATCTCTTCAAATTTTGTCACTTTACAGCTTTATTATTTATTTCCATGCTTTATTAACATTTCACTCAAGTTTTATTAGCTTTTCTAAGTCCTGTGGCAGAAAATGTTCTCTTTAGACATTGAAAAAAAAAAAGGAAATGCTCTTTCCTCGTTTCAAGACTATCAATGACAGCCATTTCAAGGGATAAATGATGCTGTATATTTTCTGAGAAGTCAGAGTATCTTTGTTCCTATAAGCCTGGGGTAAAGTTCCATGAAACAGAAGAGCAGTCAGTGTCTGCGTCCACCCCCAGAAACTGTGGGGCAAATAATTTCAGAAGCTTTGGTAGATCTGAACCTTGTACCTTCTCCTGGACCAGACAATCTCACACATTTTAGGCTTCACTCAGAAACCCACATCCAGGCAGCAAAGTCTGAGAACCTCTGACACAATGTATATACCTATTTAAAAGTGTGCATGATGGGTGATCTTTTAGGTTTTCACCAATGTCCTTCAATTGCAATTGCTCTTTCAAAAGCAGGGGGATTACATTTACTTCAATTCCTTAACTTGTGATCTAACAAAGTGCTCCAATTAGCATTTAGCAAATGTTTCTTGTCTACCCCTCCTTTCTGCTGTCACAGTGATCTTGGAAGCCCTGTCGAACACATGGCACATCAGACTTCGTAAGAGTAAGAAATAAACATTTATAACCTAAGCTACTGAGATCAGGTAGTTTACTATTGGAATGGAATAGTCTTTCTATCCTGATTAATACAATGACACACCAAATGTAATGAATGGAGTTATACGGACTTTTCATGTTATCTTTGATCATAGGAGAAAAAAAGGATCCAGAGAACAACCTTTACTTTATTATGATATCAATTACATAGACTGATTAGCACTCCCTGGCTCCATCCATTTCAGGTCCAGTTTTAGGAAATATTGTGCTCGATGCTCCCAAGCCAAGTACCTTGAAAACTGCCATTTCAGTGAGAAGCCCCTAAGAACGTGCCTCGTCTCAGCTTGCATGAAGACTTCTCTGCATTGAAACAACTAACAGAAGAGTCCTTTTTCACAACATCGTCTAACGATCACATGTTGTTTAACTGAGAATACTTGCTGAGTTTTCACATGAAAAATTGATCTTGCATTTCGACCTAGTTATCTATTTATTTAAATTTTACCTTATCAGAATATCAATAAGATATTCAAAAGGAATAACTTTTATTTCTTGTGATTATTGGAATTTAACTTGTTCTTGCTATAATATCCTAATCCTTGAATGTAAATGCAATAACCTCAGCAATTAGAACTTTTAAAGGGCCACCTGAGTACAGCAAGGAAAAGCAGGCAATAAAATTTTTTATAATTTTAAATAGGAAATATTTTCTTTTCTGTTCAACACATGTATAGACAAGTATAAGACTCACTAAGTGTAGTGTCAAATCCAACAGAGTAGTATCTAGTTGACCTGAATTCTAGTGCTATCTCTGCCTGTTATAAATATTGTAATCTTGAGCCAATCACTAAAACTGTTTTGGGTATTTGTTTGCTTTTTTTTGTTTTTTAAGAATTTTGGGAGAACCAGGCAAGACTGAAAACCAAGGTGGCAAGATCCTAAATTCTGAATTGCATAGTCCTGAAAATGGTACCTTGCTTCCCCATTTATTGATTCTCGCTTAAACAAGTCACTGGCCTCTACAAACCTCAAGTGGCTCAGGTGTAGAAATGGGATAAAAAGATAATAACAATAAATAAGATAATGTATGTAAAAGGGTTTGAAACAGCCTGGCTGATAGTAAATACCAACTAAATGTGTTTCTGTAAATGCTACATAGATGTGGAGTGTTACTATTACTCATATACACTTATGAAGGATCTAGTTAATATTCAAGGGCAAGTTTATGTCATACCTGAGGAAGTTTTTAAGAAACTGAGGATTTGCTATCACAATTACAGTTCTGATAATAAAGGTCATTGCTAAAGAATGTTGAAATATTTGTAATATATGGGATAATGTGCATTAGCTATTGTTACATAAATGTCAGTTAATAGAACTAAAAAAGACTTGGGATACAGTGTGGTAAGGCCTAATATTCAAACAGAACTGAAGCAAGCTTTGCTTAAGAGCGGAAGGCTTCTATCACCTCTGCATTTGGGCTTAATTATGATTCGACATAGGAAAAGGTGTGATTAAAACAGTATGTCCAAGTTCACATAACTAATATCTATGAATCTTAGTTTTCTCCTATGCAAAATGTGGAAATTAGTAGTGTCTAATTTGCTGACACTGGGGACTATCAAAAAGAAAAAAGCTAAAGCACTAGGAGAGGGTGGACTCGCCACATTCAACACTGGCCATCTACAAAGCAGAAGACAAATATTTCCTTTGGTACTGTTGCTAGCCAATACTACGCCTATAGGACATTTTTCATTCATTTTCCCAACAGATATTTATTCATTGCTTTCCCACTGTGTGCCAGCCACTATCCTAGGGCTTTGAGAATGCAGCAGTGAACAAAATACTACAATCTTGCCGTCATGCAACTTACAGTCTAGGGAGGACAGGGACGTGATAGAAAGATACACAAAGAAATACAGAACTGCAAATCTGAAAACCTCTATGAAGGAAGGAGACAGGATCTGGTACAGTGTTGAAGAGCGTAAGCTGTGAAGACCGAGTTCAAATCTTGGCCTTCCCACTTATAAATGGTGTAACTTTGGGCTGCCAACCTCTCTGTACCTTAGAAATTCTTCTGTAAATGGAGATAGTGAATTACTTCACAGGGCAATTGGGAAAATCTAATGAAATAACACACGTAAGTAAAGGAATTAGTGCCCAGAAGATAGCAAGTGCTCAGAATATTAGTTATTGTTTCAATTGCAGGACTTTCATGGGAAGGCTCTTTGTTTACTTTGTTAAACAAATACATCAGATGGCTAATAACACACACACAAAAAAACATACAATGTTAAGATCATCAATCAATTGCTCTTCTTTTTGTTAAGATGCATTTGTCATCATATACGAAACATAATGGTTTGACCAAATTTTTACTTTCTAAACTGGATGTTGTATAGAAATTTTAGGGAAGAAAAGAACCCAGCATGCTATCAGCTTTATTTGACTGTCTTCAGGCAGGCAGCTTCCCAGCTGCCTTGACAGTGAGGATCCATCCATTTCTGAAAGATCTCCTGGGAAGGCGACATTTTAATCTCCATTGGCAGATAACAAATAAATGGTATTGAAAATTTCACACCCAGATGAAGGGTGATGCTTAATCCAAAGTGATTTATGGCCCGAGTCACATGGTTATTATTGACAATTCCTTCATTAGATCTTTGGCATTTTCCCCAGTCACATTTTTTCTTAGTTTAAATACAACACGATTAGAAAAAGTCAGACACTGAGACAATTAAGGGGAAAGTGAGGGGAAAAAAAAGGGGGGGGGGCAGAGAGAGAGAGAGAGAGAAAAAGGAAATATTTGATAAGTGAATTCATTTGGATTTTTTTTCTCCTTTTCTAGTTCTTGGTATAATTATATTTAGAGGTATCTATAAAAATGTTTGAATTGAAAACTTACGATAGGCTTATAGTAGAATGAATAAAATTCAGAACATTTTTAAGTGTTTCGGGCATCTTAAGTGCCATTTCAAAAAAATCTTGGCTTTTGTATTTGCAATGTTATTAATATTATGAGTTTTACAACATAATAGACATTGTCTTATTTTCTAATTGAATTTGATTCCTATTTAGGGGCCTTTCCAAAGAGCTTAGTGTATCCATAGAGGATATCAGGCCTCTGATTCCAATAAGTAAAAATAGATTTTTTTTAACCTGCGAAACAATGGAGAGTCAAAACGAACCTGTTTGCTAATGCTGCTGTAGGAGCTAGGTATTTTACCTGTTCCTTTCTCTTCCTCGGTCTGCACCCTCAGTATCTGCTCTCCATCTTCCTCTCTCCAGCTGCCTCAGCAGATACAGCCTAGCATACTGATGACCAAACCTAGCTGCTGTCACAGAATCTATACAAGTGCACTAACCAAGACACTCACCAGAACATCATATGAAAACTAAGTACATGGTGAAATCCTTTCTCAGAGGCCAAATTAAAATATAAAGAAAGGACTGGTAAGCATGACTGCATGTATTCCATTCATGTTTTTGAACTCTATGAGGATACAATGCAAAAGGAGATGAATGGAATTAGAGATAGGTGGAAACAGAGAGAGAGAAAGAGAGAGAGAGAGAGGTGTCTCTCACACAAATCCTTTAACTAAGAGAAGAGGGACCATTAACATTCCCTGGGTAGAGATACAACACCCAGCAGACTATATTATGCATTACATACTGTGCCTAATCAGAGGTCAGCAGACTATAGCCTGCCACCTGTTTTTGCAAGACCCATTTAACATAAGGATGGTTTTTCATTTTTATTATTTGGACGGTTTTTCATTTTTAAGTATAAAATATAAAGAAGACTATTGGCTATTTGGAGAGAACAATTACTCATTGTATGTATTGGCCTGTAATTCCTAAAGTATTTGTTCTCTGTCCCTTTGCAGATAAAGTTTGCAAACCACTGGCCTGCACTATTTATCACCCAAGACACTTTTGCATTTCTCCTTTCTGGCATTCACTATACATACACTCATATTTATTGTCCAGCTATCCCTCTAGATAACACATTCCTTGAGGGTAGGAACAAGGACAAGCTCTGTGATTGTTACACAGCTGTGTCCCAGCACCAAACAATACATCTAACACAAAAAAATCATTCAATAAAAATTTGAATACAAAGTTAATAAATGAATGAACTATGATGCACATGCAGGACTTTCCTGGCGCTAGTGCTTGTATGTCCTAACAGCAAAGTGGAAACCAAAAGAAGAAGGAACCTGCTTAAAATCACACAGCAAAAGAGTGGAGAAAAAGGACTTTCAATTCGGAGATTCATGCCCTTAATGCAGAGCATTTTCCCCACAAGCTTCCTTTGGGCAAAGGAGGAAAGAGCCAATTTTGTCTAATATGGTTAACACAAACATCTGTGGAGAACAGATAAACCAGACTGAGCACTTACTCATTGGGATAGGCAAAGCCATGCGAACACTGCCAGCTACCTGTTTTCTACCCACTCTCCACCTGCTTCCTCATCCAATGCTTCCATGCCCAGTGAATCACTGTACAAGTGTCAGGAACTGAATTGTATGACAACTCATGGAAACAGTAAGTAGATTTTTTTAGTTGGATAGTGGGGAGCCACCCAGTGATGCCGAATGCATCCATCCATACATACACATGGAAGCAAGCTCAAAAGCACATAATTCATACTATTCTGCTTATTTTATTATAAAGAGCACAAAGGTCAAACAATACCCCTTCATCCTTGCCCAATTACATCACTCAAACTGCATCTCCAACGTTTTATATTTCTGTCTTCCATGACTACAATCACAACAGTAATAGTGCCATGGTGGTGATGGGTCTTGAACTGATTTACCTACATTGTATGGTTTCACCTTAAACATAACCTAGAAAGAATGGAGGTAAAGTTCACAAAGGTAGTAAGTGGTAGAGAATTCAAACATAAGACTTTTCTGACTGCAAGTTTGGTCATTTGTAACCACTGCATTGAATTAGAACTATCCACTTTGGCTGCTGCTTTGTTCCTTAGTGCTTGTCCTAGTCTTCATGTCCTCATTTCCATTTTTATTGATTTTACGCATTTTTTATCTTTTAAAAAGAAGCTTACAGTATGATCTGCTTAATCTCATATTACCCAAGAATGACCTTAAGTCTATGACACAGGATATGCATGAATCTAAAATAACTGATAACATTTAACCACTTTCCAATGTTATTTAATTTCTTTATACAATATTTTTTCTACAAATGATGTGAACAAAATGGGAATGAAAGACATGAAAACCATCTTATAACAATAGCGAAACTAAGCTCAGTAGAATTAGAATTAAATGGAAAAAATGAAGCCCCTAAAAAAAAATCCATGTGGTCCCTTCAGAGGACATATACTAAAATTGGAAAGATACAGAGAAGATTAGCAAGGCCCCTGTGCAAGGATGACATGTAAATTCGTGAAGCGTTCCATATTTTTGCTTGAAAAAAGCATGGAAGATACTAGAGAATCCCTTTCTGGAGAAATAAAAGAACTAAAATCTGACCAAGGTTATTAATGAGTTGCAATAAAAAATGGAGGCTCTAACTGCGAAGGATAAATGAGGCAGAAGATGGAATTAGTGTTATAGAAGACCAAATGATGGAGAAAGAAGAAGCTGAGAAAAAGAGATAAACAACTACTAGATCACAAGGGCAGAATTTGAGAGATAAGTGATACCATAAAGCAAAAAAAATTAGAATAATTGGGATCCCAGAAGAAGAAGAGAGAGAGATGCAGAAGGTATATTGGAGCAAATTATACTGGAGAACTTTCCTAATTTGGGAAAGGAAACAGGCATCAAAATCCAGGAGGCACAGAGTACCACCCTCAAAATCATTAAAAATAGGCCAACACCCGGACATCTAATAGTGAAACTCACAAGACTCAGAGACCAAGAGAAAATCCTGAAACCAGCTCAGGACAGAAGGTCTGTAACCTACGGTAGAAACATTAGATTGGCAACAGACCTATCCACAGAGACCTGGCAGGCCAGAAAGGACTGGTATGATATATTCAGAGCACTAAACGAGAAAAATATGCAGCCAAGAATACTATATCCAGCTGGGTTGTCACTGAAAATAGAAGGAGAAATAAAGAGTCCAGGACAAATAAAAACTAAAAGAATTTGCAAACACAAAATCAGCCCTACAAGAAATCTTGAAAGGGATCCTCTAAGCAAAGAGAGAGCCTAAAAGTAACATAGACCAGAAAGGAACAGAGACAATATACAGTAACAGTCACCTTACAGACAATACAATGGCACTAAATTCATATCTTTCAATATTTACCCTGAATGTATATGGGCTAAATGTCCCAATCAAAACACAGGGTATCAGATTGGATAAATAAACAAGACCCATCAATATGCTGTCTGCAAGAGACTCATTTTAGACCCAAAGACACCCCCAGATTGAAAGTGAGGGGGTGGAAAACCATTTACCATGCTAATGGACACCAAAAGAAAGCTGGGGTGGCAATCCTTATATCAGACGAATTAGATTTTAAAACAAAGACTATAATAAGAGATGAGGAAGGACACTATATCATAAAGGGACTATCCAACAAGAAGATCTAACAATTTTAAATATCTATTCCCCTCACATGGGAGCAGACAATTATATATGCCAATTAATAACAAAATCAAAGAAACACATCGAAAACAATACAATAGTAAGGGACTTTAACACCCCCCTCACTGAAATGGACAGATCATCTAAGCAAAAGACCAACAAGGAAATAAAGACTTTAAATGACACACCGGACCAAATGGACATCACAGATATATTCAGAACATTCCATCCCAAAGCAACAGAATACACATTCTTCCCTAGTGCCCATGAAACATTCTCCAGAACAGATCACATCCTAGGTCACAAATCAGGTCTCAATCTGTACCAAAAGATTGGGATCATTCCCTGTGTATTTTCAGACCACAATGCTTTGAAACTAAAACTCAATCAGAAGAGGAAAGTTGGAAAGAACTCAAATACATGGAGGTTAGAGAGCATCCTACTAAAGAATGAATGGATCAACCAGGAAATTAAAGAAGAATTTTAAAAAATTCATGGAAACAAAGGAAAATGAAAACACAACTGTTCAAAATCCTTGGGATGCAACTAAGACAGTCCTAAGAGGAAAGTATATAGCAATACAAGTCTTTCTCAAGAAAGAAGAAAGGTCTCAAATACACAACCTAACCCTACACCTAAAGGAGCTGGAGAAAGAACAGCAAATAAAGCCTAAACCCAGCAGGAGAAGAGAAATAATAAAGATAAGAGCAGAAATCAATGAAATAGAAACCAAAAGAACAGTGGAACAGATCAACAAAACTAGGAGCTGATTCTTTGAAAGAATTAATAAGAGTGATAAGCCCCTGTCCAGACTTACCAAGCAGAAAAGAGAAATGACCCAAATAAATAAAATCATGAATGAAAGAGGAGAGATCACAACCAATACCAAAGAAATACAAACAATTATAAGAACATATTATGAGCAACTCTATGCCAGCAAATTAGATAATCTGGAAGAAATGGATGCATTCCTAGAGATGTATAAACTGCCCAAACTGAACCAGGAAGAAATAGAAAACCTGAACAGACGTATAACCACTAAGGAAATTGAAGCAGTCATCAAAAATCTCCCAACAAACAAGAGCCCAGGGCCAGATGGCTTCCCAGGGGAATTCTACCAAACATTTCAAGAAGAATTAATACCTATTCTTCTGAAACTGTTCCAAAAAATAGAAATGGAAAGAAAACTTCCAAACTCAGTTTATGAGGCCACCATTACCTTGATCCCAAAACCAGACAAAGACCCCATCAAAAAGAATTACAGACCAATATCCCTGATGAACATGGATGCAAAAATTCTCACCAAAATACTAGCCAATACGATCCAACAGTACATTAAAAGGATTCTTCACCATGACCAAGTGGGATTTATTCCTGGGCTGCAACGTTGGTTCAACATCCTCAAATAAATCAATGTGATACAATACACTAATAAAAGAAAGAACAAGAACCATATGATCCTCTCAATAGATGCGGAAAAAGCATTTGACAAAGTACAGCATCCTTTCTTGATCCAAACTCTTCAGAGTGTAGGGACAGAGGGTACATACCTCAATATCATAAAAGCCATCTATGAAAAACCTACATCGAATATCATTCTCAATGGGGAAAAACTGAAAACTTTCCCCCTAAGGTCAGGAACATGGCAGGGATGTCCACTATCACCACTGCTATTCAACATACTACCAGAAGTCCTAGCCACAGCAATCAGACAACAAAAAGAAATAAAAGGCATCTGAATAGGCAAAGAAGAAATCAAACTCTCACTCTTTGCAGATGATATGATACTTTATGTGGAAAACCCAAAAGACTCGACCCCAAAACTGCTAGAACTCATACAGAAATTCAGTAAAGTGGCGGGATATAAATCAATGCACAGAAATCAACTGCATTTCTATACACCACCAACAAGACAGAAGGAAGAGAAATTAAGGAGTCGATCCCATTTACAATTGCACCCAAAACCATAAGATACCTAGGAATAAATCTAACCAAAGAGACAAAGGATCTGTACTCAGAAAACTATAAAATACTCATGAAACAAATTGAGGAAGACACAAAGAAATGGAAAAACGTTCCATGCTCATGGATTGGAAGAACAAATTTTGTGAAGATGTCAATGCTACCTAGAGCAATCTACACATTTAATGCAATCCCTATCAAAACACGATCAACTTTTTTCAAGGAAATGGAACAAATAATCCTAAAATTTGTATGGAACCAAAAAACACCTGGAATAGCCAGAGGAATGTTGAAAAAGAAAAGCAAAGCTGGCGGCATCACAATTCCAGACTTCAAGCTCTCTTACAAAGCTGTCATCATCAAGACATTATGGTACTGGCACAAAAACAGACACATAGATCAATGGAACAGAATAGAGAGCCCAGAAATGGACCCTCAACTCTGTGGCTAACTAATCTTCGACAAAGCAGGAAAGAATGTCCAATGGAAAAAAGACAGTCTCTTCAACAACTGGTGTTGGGAAAACTGGACAGCAATATGCAGAAGAATGACACTGGACCATTTCCTTACACCACCACAAAAATAGACTGAAAATGGCTTAAAGACCTAAATGTGAGATAGGAGTCCATCAAAATCCTAGAGGAGAACACAGGCAGCAACCTCTTCGACCTCAGCTGCAGCAACTTCTTCCTAGAAACATCGCCAAAGGCAAGGGAAGCAAGGGCAAAAATGAACTATTGGGACTTCATCAAGATAAAAAGCTTTTGCACAGCAAAGGAAACAGTCAACAAAATCAAAAGACAACCGACAGAATGGGAGAAGATATTGGCAAATGACATATCAGATAAAGGGCTAGTATCCAAAATCTATAAAGAACTCATCAAACTCAACACCCAAAGAACAAAGAATCCAATCAAGAAATGGGCAGAAGACATGAACAGACATTTTTCCAAAGAAGACATCCAAATGGCCAACAGACACATGAAAAAGTGCTCAACATCGCTCGGCATCAGGGAAATCCAAATCAAAACCTCAATGAGATACCACCTCACACCAGTCAGAATGGCTAAAATTAACAAGTCAGGAAATGACAGATGTTGGCGGGGATGTGGAGAAAGGGGAACCCTCCTACACTGTTGGTGGGAATGCAAGCTGGTGCAGCCACTCTGGAAAACAGTATGGAGGTTCCTTAAAAAGTTGAAAATAGAGCTACCCTATGACCCAGCATTTGCACTACTGGGTATTTACCCCAAAGATACAAATGTAGGGATACGAAGGGGAATGTGCACCCCAATGTTTATAGCAGCAATGTCCACAATAGCCAAACTATGGAAAAAGCCAACATGTCCGTCAACAGATGAATGGATAAAGAAGATGTGGTATATATATACAACAGAATATTACGCAGCCATAAAAAACAAAAAATGAGATCTTGCCATTTGCAACGACGTGGATGGAACTAGAGGGTATTATGCTAAATGAAGTAAGTGAATCAGAGAAAGACATGTATCATATGATCTCACTGATATGAGGAATTCTTAATCTCAGGAAACAAAGTGAGGGTTGCTGGAGTGGTCGGGGGTGGGAGGGATGGGGTGGCTGGGTGATAGACATTGGGGAGGGGATGTGCTATGGTGAGCGCTGTGAATTGTGTAAGACTGATGAATCACAAACCTGTAACTCCAAAACAAATAATACATCATACGTTAAAAAAAAAAAGAGAAGATAGTAGGAAGGGAAAAATGAAGGGGGGAATCAGAGGGGGAGACGAACCATGAGAGACTATGGACTCTGAGAAACAAAATGAGGGTTCTAGAGGGGAGGGGGGTGGGAGGATGAGTTAGCCTAGTGATGGGTATTAAAGAGGGCACCTATTGAATGGAGCACTGGGTGTTATACTAAAACAATGAATCATGGAACACTACATCAAAAACTAATGATGTATGGTGATTAATAGAACATAATAAAATAAAATTTATAAAACAAAAAACAATGGACTACTAAATTTTTTAATACTCAAATCAGCAACAAATGTAGGAGAAAATATCCAATGCTGAAAAGGGTGGCAAGACAGGCATTCTCATTCAGCACTGGTGAGAAACTAAATTGGTTTAGCTATTGTGGAAAGCCCTGATCAAATTATTCTACCTTCAAGTATCCAGAGGAAATAATTCAGAGATGCAGACAAAGATTAACATAAATAGGTATCATCTATAGCATTATTTATAATTGGGTAACATTGGAAACAACCTGAATGCTTAATAAATTCCAAGAGGAAAAAGTCAGAAAACAGAATTATACATTTATATTATGACAAAACATGATATACAGAAAGAAAAAAGTAGTCAGACTGGAAAGGAATTAACAGTATTATATTCTCTGAATGATGAAATTATAGTTGTATTTTTACTTTTTTGTATTTTTCAAGTTTTTTCAAAGATTTCTATTTCTCCAAGAAGGAAAGGAAACTCCTATTTAAGAAGACACGCAGAAAGATTGATAGAGAACGTCAGAGTCAATTTACAAAAATAGAATGAATGCAAATATGCTACAAAATAAAAGGGAAAGGAGGGAACATGATTTGCAAATTCTTCACAAGGAAGAAAAGGGAAATATGATACATTACCCTCTTTAACCTAAAGGAGAAAGAAAATGCATTTCTCAGGGAAGATTAAATGTTTCCAAGACCTACTTCTCTAACATTTGTCTTCCTGTTCTAACTTAAGGCTCTCACCCATTTTTTTTTCCCCTCTCACTTCCCTACTGTGTTGCCCCTCTTATTACTTGTGTCTGGAACCTATAGGTACCTACTAAATATCAATGTTGACTGAAAAACTGTCATCTGTTTCAAGGAAGTTGCCATTCAGGATTCTCTGGGAAGCAGGTGTTTCTACCAGCACCACATTACCTGAAGAACAGGTAGAAAAAATAGAAGTAAATCTAAGATCCCTTGCAGGAAGTCATCAGTATCACTCTAGAGAATTGAGATTGAAGCTCCTTTGAAATTTTCATTAATTTCTGAAACACTTAAGTTGATTCTCCATGCAGGGCCCAAAGAGATATAAGAGAAAATAAAGGAGAACCAAATGCTCTTTTGTCTGAAGCCCAATTCTGCCATTTACTGGCCAAGTGAATTGGACAGACCTACCTCTTAAGTTGTTAACCCTGGGATTCTCACCTGCAAAATGGGGTCATAATGACTATTTCATAGTATTGTGGTAAAGATTAATTAACGCAGTGTTAGCAGTTTCCAACACCATGACTGGCCACAGAGGCAAGTAAGAAATGTTAGTTTCCTAAATAAAATATTGGCCTTTCCCTTTAGGAACTTATAATCTAGCAGAAGATGTGAACATTTATGTAGGAAATGACCATGCAAGGTGAAAAGCAGTGTCAGAGCAAGTTCTTTCAGAACTGAGGAAAGGAAAGATTATTTTCAGTTTGGAATTTGGGGGTGGATAGTAAACACGTAATAGGATTCCATCTTGGTTCTAAGATACAGTGGGGAACATAGTCCTTACTCCCAGTGGAATTCATAGGCTACTAGAAGGTGTCAGATAATGAACATTTATCCAAATAAGAAGATTTCAGGTGGTAAAAATGTGTGGTAAAATAAAAGAGAGAGAGGAAGATGGCAGAGAGACAGGAAGCTAGTCCAACAAGCTGGTCAATAAAGGTTGTTTCAAGGTGACATTTTAGCTGAGACAGAAACCAACGGGATAGTCATCTTGGAGCCATGCCAGGGGTAAAATGAGAACCACTACCAGAAGTAAAGTGCCCTGGCTAGAGGAGAAGACCCAACAGAGCTAAACGTCTCAGTAAAGTTAAAGGTGTTTCCTAGGTCGCTAAAAATTGGGGTGAAAATAAAATGGCTTCCATGATGAACAGAAATAGGCGAGACCACCAGAAATGAAATATTCCACAAGGTTTGGCTAAATGACAACTTCCTTCTCCCCTGACCTTGTTAGTAGCTTCACAAGGAGGTTGAGAAAACACATCATGGAGAGAGCAACCAGTGAGCTTTAAACAAATCATTCTACCCCATTGGGCAATCTAGCCACTGTCTAAGATCCCCTAGTTTTTAGGGCTTTCAGCCTCAGTTTACAAATCCATTAAGTTAGCATAATAATTTCTCCAGCAAGCAAAAGGGAGACCAACCTGTTACTAATAAAGCCACTTCACAAGTTGCAAGTGCTTGGCTGCGGGGTTGTATCCTGACAAAATATGGGTGATTATTTTTTTCTCTCCAGTTAAGCTCCATGCATTAGAGAATTTTAAAGAGCTCTTTGATGACTGAGTAAAGCAGTTTTATTCCAGGCTGAATTGGCCTATTACTTCCTCATATAACAACAGCTTGTGCTTCTATCCGAAGGGGGCACTTTCGATTCACTTAAAGGACAGCAGAGGGTCTAATGCAGCATGGAGGCAGAGCAGGAAATTGGGAGAGATTGCCTGCGTAGTCAAAGAGGGAGGAACAACCGTCCCAGAGGGCAATGGGGTATTTGCTCAGCAGTCCAAGGAATAACTACGTGTATTTTTTAATCTTCCAAAGCAAGTGGAGGGCAGATGTGGTTTGACCTTGAGAAAGTCTCCTTGGTGGCCTGGTTTTATGGAACCAGGCATAGCTAGTTGGTTATGAAGTCAATTATGAAATGAATATATTAGATCAGGGTCAACACTTCTACAAAAACAAATAAGACTAGAACAGAATATAACAGATTAAGAGTATATCACATAAGTAATGGTATTTTTATGAAAACTTTTTTCTGATATGTATGTATATGTGTGTATTCTTGTGTACTGTCACAATGTAAAATGTGTTTATTACTGATAATAGTAAAACAAAAATTTAAAGCCACTGGTGCAGGGGACATTCCATCCTGAAGCAAGCCCATGGGTATATGCTCTCCAATCCCAGGGCATACACACACTTCACTCACAAACTCAGAATCAGAGCATTTGAGTTAGAAGGTACCAAGGATACCATCTACACACGATATTTTACAGATAAGGAATTGAACTAAAGAAGTAAAAATAATTTCCCAAGATAAGGGCCTCAAGACATGAAACAAGTTCTCCTTAACTGACAGTCTAGGGATCTTTACACTTTAAAGTCATAGCTTAACATTGGAAAGGAACTGTTCTGAATCAGATGTCCATGCATTTTCCTTTCACTGCCAAAGAGGGGAGTTGTCCTAGACTCTAGCAACACAGAATCCTTCATTCCATGGGATCTTCCCTGCTCACACAACCCCCAGGACGTGACTACAGTCTGAGGCTGGTCATCCCATTTGGGATGCATCTGTTTCTTTCAATCTTTCATGTCTACCCCAGAGACTACCTCAAAGATGAGTTCTCAGGGTTTAGGTTTAGAAACAATATGGTTTGAGTTCAGAGCTCAGGTGCCACTGTCCCATAGACCTGGGTTCAATTACCACTGGACAATAAGCCCCATGAAGATGGTGTTATACCTTCCTTGAATACTGCTGTATCCTCAAGGCTTCACGCCATGTGTAGGACCGTGCAGCACCCCATGCAAATTTGTGGAAAGAAACAAGGGAAAGGAGCCCTGAGTCTGCCACTTAGTAGTCATGTGACCTGGATAAGTGACTTCACCTCTCTGAGCCTCAGCATTCTCATCTAGAAAATGGAAATATTCAAAGGGTTAGAGGATCAAGTGAGAGAACAGAGATCCAGAACTGAGCTCAGTGCCCAGACTATAGCAAACAGTACGTGACAGCTGTTATAACTAGATATTTCTTCATTAGTGCTTGGTGACTTTTAACCCAGCAGAACCCCGCCCCCTTTTTAAGATAACAAATATTTAAGAGATGAAAGCAAAACTCTACAGTGCTGCTGGCTGGCCTCCCTCTTGGGCCCACTAGGGGCCCCTGAATCACCTCTGAGGGATCCCAGGGTTGATCAGAATTGTGCACAAAAATTACTCCCCGGAGCCCTGATCTTTCCCTCTCCTGGCAGGATTACTGCTGAGGCTGTTATGGATAGCTGAGGCCAGGCAGGAAATGAAGGCCTGCCATGAGCACCTGTCAGAGCCACATAATGACAAATCTCCCTGGAGACAGCATCCCATTGTTCATGTACAGCACCAATGATGCATTCTCTGAGCCAGTGAGCTTCGGAGTAACAAAAAACATCAGGTCCCGTAAAGGAAGACAACAGATGAAGGAGGAGTTCTAAAACTGCAGAACCTGCAGGAACTAATGTCAGAGTCATGTGCAAGTCTACTAAATTTCTGGAATTAATTGATGGCCCCACATCTAACAGCTTCCTCCAGGCACACATTTGCATATGGAAATGTGCAATGCTTTTTATTCATTCTCGTTTCTTTCTTAATGTTAAATTAACTGGGCCAATAAACCACAGGAAGTATTACTTGAAATCTGACTTCAATCACTATTAACATAAAATATTTAAATGTGCATGGAAAGCATACTTCAGGGGGCTTGTCCTGAAGAACAGCAAGTAGAAAGGAAAGTCAGAATTTCGTCAGGTAAGAGAAGGTGTTTCATGCTGCTCTTCAGTGGGCAACGGGACCAAATGGAAGCAAATATGGGAGCTTTGCACTCTGCTAGGAAGAGTCAGAGACACCAAGAGAGCCATTAAGAACCCTGGCTTTGCTGGGACAAAACTTGGACACTTGAGCCAATCTCTTCAGTGCAGCTTCGTCTGTCACATGGGAACCATACTGTCTACTTTCCAGGGACATTGTGAGGACAGGATAACATATGAGAAAGTCCATGGAGTTCTTTGCCAACACAGCATCGTATTCACACCAATATTTTCAGTATGTATTCTGATACTTCATCACCATCTCAGCGACGCTATGAGTGCCTCTCAGACTATCAGAGTGATGTAAGTGCATAATGTGAGGTTTTAAGTGTTTCAGTGAAGGATGAGGGCTTCCAACTCTTCCCATGCTCTTTGGAGCAGTTTGCTGAGGCAGTTTCGCATTAGATTCCCAGAGGGTAAATGAAAATAATTATCCTAATTGTTATAAATAATGCCAAGGACATAGGCTCATATTCAAATATATTTGCTTTAAAAAGGACCTTGAGCCAACGTTGTGAATGAAAACATGACTGATGTCAGCTGCGGGAGAGGAAAGTGGGTGTCAGACTGCCCGGGTTTGGCACTGGGGCTCTGTCAGGAGTAGACATATTTGCAGTGAGTGAGGAAACACGAAGCCCAGTGATTTACTAGACAGCATCTTTTCGGGGAGCTTCTGAGGTATATCCCTAGCCCTGTTAGACCCTCCCTCCCATCAGACGTCATACTCTCAGTTTCTATTCTCTCCACTTCCTGCTGAATTTTCTCAACTAGCTCAGATAAGAACTATTTTAAGTGCCATGGAGACAAGGACTGGGTCTTTCATACCTGAAGGTCTTGAGCATAGTGCATGGTTCATGCCGATCAGCCAAGTACTTAGTACATGACCAGTATATGCCAAGCATAGGTCAGCCACTGGGTATACAACAGAAAAATAAAAAATAAAAAAGAGGCAATCCCAGCCCTCATGAGGTTTGCAGTCTAAAGCAGTTCACAAGGTTAATAAATTTATTAGTGCCTTGACGAGATGAACCTTCCAAATTACTGTGCCTATTATGTTTAGTAACTATTACTGAGACCTTACTATTAGTAGAGAACGAAGATTCAAAGCTGAATGAGGCTCTCTTTTAAAGAAGTTATTTTAATAAAACATACTAACATGCATACAAATAATGATAAAAAACCATGATATTCTAAGCTTATTTTAAGTATTCTCATTTAATCTAAAAAAGAGCCTTATAAAGTAATCCCAATTCTACTTTACAGATGAATAAACTGAGGCACAAAGACGTTAGCCATTTCCCATGGTCTGTCACGCTGCTCCTAAGAGTTGGAGCCAGGATTTGAAGGCTAAAGCCTGGAGTCTGAATCTAGGGCAGGTATGCTTACCTCTTAGGTTTCGCTTCTAACAGAAACAGAGTACAGTAGGAGCAAAAAGGAAGAATAATTCTTACTGGGAAAATGAATCCATCCTTTATTCCTGTGTCCACCCTATGGAGTACCTACTACATGCTGGGTGTTGGGAATGCAAAGATGACCTGGATGCATCCTGCTTTGTAGCTTCCACACGAGTGAGGGAGAAGAATAAACAAACAAGCTGAGGATATAAAAAGAGAAATATCAAGGAAGTAACTTCCTTCCTGGGAGAGAGATTACTTCAGCGGGGACTTTAAGGATGGATAAGATATTTATGATGTGATAATGGCCTTGTTTCAAATAAATTAAAAAGGGCGTTACTTCAGAAAGATGGACAAGCCCCTGGAAATTATTTCTTAGGAAGAGGGGAGCTATTCTGTGCCCTTGAAATACACAACTTCTGAAGAGAGCGGACTGTGGCAGCCATCCTAAAGCATTGCCTACCTGACCCCAAAGAGCAGATGGCACATAGTGGATTAAGAACACGGATTCCACACTGCCCTATCTCTGTGTGCCAAAGTCAGGTTTGACTTGATTTATGTCTCCCCTAACTTTATAAGAAATCCTCTCCACAGTACAACAGAAAGAACACGCTGTGCTATAGAATCCAGTCAAGGTCAGGGAAACAAATGAATATCCTGATAGGCTGTAGAGAGGAACAAGAAGTTTAAAGTTTGAAATTGTTCACAATTGACATCTAGCCCATGAATCTTCCGGGATTATTAGTTATCTTCTGGAAATAACAGCTTTCATCTGAGATTGTATGGAGCCCCATAAGAGATATATATTTTTAGATTTCAGGCAACATACAGAATTTGTTTGGAGATATGGGGGGATTTTTATTTTATTTAACTTACACGGTTACAGAATAATATTAGAAGTCTAAGAGGAAGCTTATAATCAAATAATCTAATCGGTTGTCTTTATAGCCCATTAAGTGGATGTCCAGAGATCAGACCCCCTTGTTCAAGTTACTCCACTCATAAACATTAAGTCAAATTAAACCTGTGTTTTGAAAATAAAGGCTTTACTTTGCATCTGTTTTTGCTCCTATTTCCTCTGCCTCCAATTCATTCCCTCCCCCCCGTTCCCCTCACCTCCCATGGCCAAATTTACCTATATGTGGCCAAATGTTCCAAGTAAACTTCTAATTACCTGAGGGAAATGTGAACTATCTTCCGTGATGGCCGACAGGGTGTCTTTCACTGAACAGGCATAGAATGAGTGCCACAGAGAGAGAGACAAACTATCTAAAGGAGAAACTCCCACAAATCTTGGATGGCAGTGTGAATTAAACCACTCTGACAAGGGGCAGCATTTTGGCATATATCTCAAAAGTCACAGGCTTGTGTATAAAATTTGAGTCAATAATCCCACTTTGATGAATATATCCTAAGGAAAAAAAAATCTCAGGCAGTGAAACAACAATGAAGCTTTATGTATCAAGATAACCACGACAGCATTATTTATCATTGGAAGAAAAAGTAAACCCTAACGATAGTTCTTGACTTCAGTAAGAATGGTTAAGTAAATTTTAATGCATACAATCAGTGGAATATTACACAGTGATTTACAACTGTGCCTGCAAAGAGATCTGACAGTAGCATTTAGCGGCAAGAGCATGAATACGAGTTTCAATCTCAGCTTCACCCCTTATTAGCTGTGTGATATTGGGCAAGTTACCATGAATACTATATAAATATAACTATTATGATTATTATCATCAATGCCATTATTTATGCTAACCTGGGAGAATGAAATGTTTACACAGACTATATTGACAGGAATAAAGCACAATATAGCTAAATAATGATACTGATTTTATGATAATGATCATAACCGCCTAAATAAACCATTATATCAACCTGTACTTTATGTGTCCCCACCCTAGTTTTGGTGCTCATGCAATGTTTTCATTATTGCCTGGGGGCCCATGGCTCTCTGCCCCTCCCCCAGTTCTACCTGCAAGAGGAAGCCATACCCATACCCAGACAGCAGAAGTGGCCACCAAGCATCTCCCTCTCTACCATCCAGCGAGGGCCAGCTGCCAGTACTTTTCCTGAAAATAATCCAGCAGCAATGCCACTCACCAGTATCCTGAGACTTTCCCAGCTCACATCTAATCCATCTTCTATGGGATAATACTCCATTTAGTGATTTAGGATACAAGTTAGTCCCCAGGATTAGAGAAGGGAGCTCTGGGTGCTTTAGGGGTGCAAGAAGAGTGGGGGCACCTGACCACGGTGAGACTAGATGAAATCAACTTGAGATTTCTCACCAAGATAGAGAAGAAGGTCATGTGCCCTCTTCCCCCACAGTTGGATATCCCCAGCTGTGACACTAAATGAAGAATAAATATTGGGAGGAAATATATCAACATGTAAGCAGCGGCCATCTCTAAACGTGGCACTACACTGGAGTGTTTTTATTTTCTCCTTCCTTTTATTCTTTAGTATTTTCAAAATTTGTTTGACTGGCCATATACTAATCTTCACAATGGGGAAAAAATAAACTTTTTAAATGTGTAAAAATACAGGTCTCCTTCAAGTGTTTGAAAGTTTAGATGGCATGATGTCAAGTAAAAGTCATAACCTGACAGCTTTTCATATTAGAAATTTTCCAGAAGTCCCCTGCATATCAGATTTAAAAACTGGGGACTTAGCAGTGGGAACTGAGAGGATTAGGGTTGTTGATGACACAAAGGGAAGAGAAAGCTGGCATATCAGGGATATTACTGAAAGCCAACATACTTTTGACAAACTCAGGTTCAGAAAATGCCCCAAATGTGTACTGAGAAACATTGGATCCTTCAGAATGAGAAGTAAACTTAATGCACCCACATGGTAAGAGCATAATAGTTGAAAAGTCATTGTACTTGTAACTTAATATTGTCTTTTAAACCTCTCTATAAACAAAAAACAAGAAGAAAAATAAAAAATATATATAAAGTAATTCTTTTAACTGGCTCAAACTTTTAAAACTGGCTCAAAAGTTTGAAAGCTCTGCGATATGTTTAGAAGGGAAAAAATTTTCCACCTTTAAATACATAGGGGGGAAATGTTTATTATATCCCACTTTGAGAGTGACTAACTCTGGTGGAGAAACAATTAAAAGGTTCTGAATATTCTCCAAAAATGTGCCAATCATTTCTAGAGAATGTCCAAAGAATTTTGCAAATCTCCAAGATTTATAAGTATGTTTTTAACAATATATTTGAACTCACCTAATGCACTGACATCTGAATAATTTCAGTGACCACCGTCAGACCCCTTATAAACATAATTTAATGTTTAAGTAGAATCACATAGGGAGACAGCATGGATTGGCTGTTACATCCAATCCTTCACCACGTTCTGTTTGTTCTTGGACTCAAACGCTTCTTGAGTTTGTGTACTACTCTCCATCATCACTGCCTCTACACTAGTCTGAATTCCCACTGTGTCTTGCCTACATCAGTGAACCAAGCAAGATCATGTGGTGACAAGCATGGACTCTGGTTCCAACCTGGTTCTCTACTTACTAGTTGTGTGACACTGGGCACTCATATTTTAATAAACTATAAAATGTTTCTTTTATCCATCCCCGGCTGTTACACCTGTAGGTATTTGCACTGCATGCAAGTGTCTATAGTGGAGGCAATTTCATGTACTGGCTGGGAGCTCTCTGGCTGCATCACCTGCACCCTTCTCCTGAGCCATCCATCCATCAGCCAGGAACCTTTCCAAATATAAATATAAAATGTCACCTCCCTTTCCTAACCACTTTAGTAGCTTCCCATTGCTTTAAGGATGAAGGCTAAATTTTACATGTATAAAGTCCCTATCCCCTTCTCTATTTTCATCTACCCTCACTTCCCCTGCTTTCTGTGCTCCAGTCATGCTGTCTTCTTTCAGCTCCTCAAACACTGGCTTCCTGAGAGCAGGGACATCTGGGTTTGCCCATCATTTTATTCCAGCACCCTGTGGCGTACCTAGAAAATGTTCCTATTGATAGTAACAGCTAACATTTATTGAGCCCTTACTGTGCCTCAGATATCGTCCTAAAGTGCTTTATTTATATTATCTCACCACAATGGTATGCCGTCAGTTCTATTACTATCCACATTTCACAGATGGGGAACTAAGGCTGACAAAGCCAAGAAACTTACTCCTGGTTTCAGGGTTAGTAACAGGACAGATCTGAACTTGGAAAAAAGAACCCTGGAGCTACTACAAGAAACCTTCCATAAATGTTTATTGAAGGATTAATTGAATAACTGTTCCAGAGTGCCGGAATGGCTTGATTCTCAAATGCAAAAGATCCAAATCAGTGTACCAGCAAAATAAGAATGATTTCACATTAGTGGCCTTTGGAATTGCTTGAAATTAGACAAAGTCAAAAGGTTAAAGCCATGAAAACAAGACTCTTAGTGTAGAGGATCTGAGATTATCTTCCTGATAGGAGATTCAGCTGGTCACATATACTCTGGATTTTTCTACCGCTTTCACTGAATTTGCTTCTTAGAAGAAGGTATCACACCTCATTCACTTCTGTGAATCATGAGTGACAGCTGACACTAGGCCTGTTTCATGGTAAGTGCTCAGGGACAGGTGGTCAGAATGTCAGGCTCCATTACCAGTTGGAGAAGATTTTAAGGATCTGAACATTAAAAAGGAAACCGAAGAAAGTAGCAAGGTCCTGAGACCTGGCTGACAAATAACCTAACTGGAAAAAAAATCAAATGGAGACATGAATGGTTTCAGGTTCATTCATCATAGAGAAGGGGAGGCTAGGGAGGAGAACCCCTAAGATAGAGAGCTGCTTCTGAGAAGGAAGGACATCCTCTGATCGTCACTTCCCCAGAGAGGTAAGAGGTAAGACTTACTTAAATGCAGGGGTGTTTGGGTTTTAAAAAACTACAGTGCCAAGGGTACCTGGGTGGCTCACTTGGTTAAGCATCCAACTTTTGGTTTGAGCTCAGGTCATGATCTCAGGGTCTTGAGATAGAGCCCCACACATCAGGCTCTGTGCTCAGCACGGAGTCTGCTTGAGATTCTCTCTCTCTCCCTCTCCCCCTCCCTCTCTCTCTCTCTCTCAAATAAAAATAAATTAAAAAATCTTAAAAAAACTGCAGTGCCAGACCTCATATTTTGATAAACTATAAAATATTTCTCTTACCAATCCCTGCCTTTCACACCCATCCATACTTGCACTGCATGCAAATGTGTGTAGAACTGGGACAATTTTGTGTACTAGGTTAAGAGCATGGACTTATATGTTGCTCAGACATCATCAACATTCTCATCGTTGGCACTCCGAGGACAGTTTACTTCAATCCTCTGAGCTTCTGAGTCCTGATATGTGAAAAGGGAATACTTAAACCTTCTTCCTAGAATTGCAAAGGAAATGGGAAAATGTAAAGCATTGAGCCCAGTGTCTGGCATGCAATTGGTGTTTGAGTAATGGTAGCTGCTACTTTATCATCATCTCTGCTATTAGTCCATTATTTTTTTTCTGGAGGAGTTAGTTTATTCAAGGGGATAGGTGTTAACATCAAGCTGTACATAGCAGTCATTCCAAAAAGAGAGACAGAAAAAAACGATCATATAAAACATCCTTTCTAAAAGAACCATCCCACATCGGAATAGTCACTGCCAGGTACAAGCTAAGAACATTGACTCTCCAGGCCACTAACGTGAAATCATTCTTATTTTGCTGATACACTGATTTGGATCTTTTGCATTTGAGAATCAAGCCATTCGGCACTCTGGAACAGTTATTCAATTAATCCTTCAATAAACATTTATGGAAAGTTTCTTGTAGTAGCTCCAGGGTTCTTTTTTCCAAGTTCAGATCCGTCCTGTTACTAACCCTTGAATATGCCTGGGTTCATAGCCAAACTCAAACTCTTACCAGCTGTGCGGATACAAGAAGTTACTTGACCTTTCTGTGCCTTGTTCATCTATAAAATAGGGTAATAATGGTACTTATCCTCTCGGTTCGTGATGATTCAAAGGAGATGATATGAAAAGTGTCTAGCAAATAGAAAGTGCTCAGCAAATGCTGTGGGTTTTGGGTTTTTGTTGTTGTTGTTTTAGGAATAAGAGGTTATTCAGCCTCTTATGCTAAATTTTAGGATTATATGTTATACAGGATATGTTCAGAATGTTTTGGGGATAGCTCCAATTTTTGCATTGAAAATTAGTAGGCATTTATAGCCATGATCCATTTTAGAGGTTCTTAAAACAGAATCCAGGCTACACAGGGACACGTTAATATTTGTGTAACAGAAGATTTTAAAAAATATACTTGATTTTACGTGACTTTTTTTAAACCAAAAGAAAGTAATTCCTAAAATGCATTTACCCTCAAAGCCCCACATAAACACATGCAAGCCTAAAGGACAATATGGGTAAAAGAATGTACATCTTTCCCATGCATGGAAAATACACATTTGTACAAAGGTGATTAAAACCTGCCTATCAATACAGGGCAACTAAACAAACTTCTTATAGAAATATATTCCCCATGGATTTATGTACCCGTTTGCTCCAATATAATTTTATAACATTTAGTTTACAAAAATTGACTAAAAGTATATTTAGTACATTGCTTTGCAATGCAACATTTAATTTTATAGCATGGATAATGTATTTCTTTTTACAAATGTATCAGTTTCCTGATAGCATCAATAAGCTTCTTCAGAGTCATTAAACACAATGTGAGAAATAAGTAAAGTTACAGATCTTGTTACTGAAACACACAGAATGATTTTCAGCTCATAAAGCCACTATATGGGTTACTTGCCCAGTGTCTGCAGCCCATATACTGAGGTTGAAAAGGAAAGCTTAGTCAATTTGAATGACAGGTTGTATACAAATTAATTCTTTCAATGGATTCTCAGCACCCATTAGATACAGATGAAATTGACTCACACTCACCAGTGCTCTGCAGGTTCTAGTCCTGTTACTGCATCAGCCTCCTGCCCCGCTGCACTCCAACATGCAGTCCTTCCTGCCTCTGAGCCTGCACATAGGCTAGAACATCATTCCCGGCTTGGCCACCACCCTTCCAAACCACTATCTTGTTCAATTCCTATAAAATGACATCAACTCTATCAGAAGATCAAAAGGGACATCAGCTAACAACCACTCTTAGTTCAACCTATGATTACTTTCCCCATGAGAGCCTTTCTTGACCCAGGAATGAGGTCATATTTACAAGTCATACACTCTTCTGACACCCTGCATTAGTTCACAGCATGTACCATCACTGCCATTAATTATTTGATTTACTCTATGCCTTCCCAATAGATTATAAAGACCAGGAGGACAGGAACCGAGTTTGTTTCTGCTTTGCTTTGGATCCACTGCCTACGATAATGCCTGACACATAGTAGCCACTCAATGAATATTTGCTCAGTTTATATTATTCCTGACGTAACGCTAAATGTCAAAGTATTATTGTAATTATCAGCCCATCTCGACACACTAATTCATGGTGAGAGTGAACCCAAATATTAGTTATTATGGTGAGCGTAAAAGAAAGTACACACATTTAAGGGCCAGGTAGATCTGGTTTCAAATATCACCCCTGTAACTTGCTTGTTTTATATACCTTGAACAAGAAAATAGTTCCTCTGAACCTCATTTTTCTCATCTATTTAGATTTTTTTAAGATTTTATTTTATTTTTAAGTAACCTTTAGACCCCAAGGACTAAGAGTCACACGCTCTACTGACTGAGCCAGCCCAGCGCCTCTATTAAATTAGGTTTAATGCCAGTTTTTCTCTCACAGTTCTTGTGAAGGTCTTTTTTTTTAATGCATAGAAGGCACTTATTATAGCCCTTTATATATTACAAACATTAAGTAGAAATGCCTTTATATTAAAAGGAATTATAGCTCCTATCTCTAACCTGTCTACAATAAACTATGTCACTGAGATCATAAACAACATGAGGCTAGTGATTGGAATGAAGAGGAAGTTGGTCTCTATCATGGAAGACTAAAAAATAACATATTTTCTAAAAATTCCCATTCACTCATTCATTTGGGAATGCCTAAAGATGAACTCTTCTTGATGAAATAATTGTATTCAAATCAGTTCTTTTCACTGAGGTAGAACTTGAGTAATGCAGACATTTTAAAAGTCATTGTAAGGAATGATAGAAAGTGTCACTCAATTAGGAGTGTTTATATTTATACTTAGAGTGTTCTTTAGGCCTTAAGGGGCAGTATAGGATGAGGTAGAAAGCTTTGGAGTTGGACCTGGAATCAAAGGTCATACGCACTGCTCATTAGGTCACCTTGACAACATTACCACAAGTTTCTGGGTTCAGGTGATTCTTCGACAAAATAAGGATAATACACTTGGCTCCACAGAACTGAGGTAAAACTGAAATAAAATTATATGCTAAGCGTCTAACATGGTATATGGTACACAATCAATGTTCTAGAAAATGGCAGCTGAAAGTAAACTCTACCTCGAACTTCACTTTCTTCAAGGCATTTTAAAGTCTGCTTGCTCCCGAACTCTTTTCCTTTTAATGAAATTCCTATAATGTGATATTAACCCCATGGGATGATCAAAAGGAACATGTCTGACATATAGTACATAAGCGGTTCAAGAAGGAAATTAAACCATTTACTGTGTGTATAATTAGAAATAATATCAGTAGCTTATGATACTATCACAAGATAATGTCATAAGAAAATCATTTCCCGGGCGTCTGGGTAGCTCAGTTGGTTAAGCAACTGCCTTCGGCTCAGGTCATGATCCTGGAGTCCCGGGATCGAGTCCCCCATCGGGCTCCCTGCTCAGCGGGGAGTCTGCGTCTCCCTCTGACCCTCCACCCCCGCTCATGTGCTCTCTAATAAATAAATAAAATCTTAAGAAAAAAAAAAAAGAAAATCATTTCCCGCTGCTAGACAAACTTCAAAGTAAAGCGGAAGGACTGGTAGTGAGTTGGGGAGGAGGGAGAGAAAACAAAAATAGAATTTTAGAAGGATGAAAGAAAAAATAAGATCTTGATGTTCCCTTCAAAAATATCTTTCTTCCTGGGCGCCTGGGTGGATCAGTCAGTTAAGCCTCTGACTCTTGATTCCGACCCAGGTCATGATCTCAGGATTGTGAGACTGAGCTCTGAGCCAGGCTCTGCGCTGGACTTGGAGCCTGCTCAAGATTCTCTCTCTCCCTCTCCACCCTTCTTGCTCCCTCTCTTAAAAAGCTTTCTTCCTAGAAGACACGGTAATCTTGGAAATGGAACCATGGCTTTATAAGAGAATAAAACATTTACTGATTATTCCTTCTAGAGATAGTTCATGCTGCTCTCTCCACAGTTCCATATCTATATACTCTTTAGACATATTTCATCAAAGGCTAACAAGGAAATACAGTGTTTTACAGCCTACAGTCCTCCCGATGACCTACTATCAGCCTTCTCCAAGGGACTGCTTGGGGGGCTTAACTTGCCCTCATTCTCAGCAGTGTGCTTTCTTGGCATGTTAGCTCAGAAAATAGATTTTCAAATCTGGTTGGTTTCCTTTAATGCACTTGCTATATTCAATATTTAGTAAGTCCCTACACTATGATACTCCCTACACCACGATACACTCTAAACTTCTTTACATGCATTACCTCCTTAAGGTTGACTACCATCTCATGAGATGTTTACTGTTTTATCCTTTTTTTATGGATGAAGATACTTAGACTTGAGCAGTTGAGTCACTTTCTCAAAGTCTCTCAGTGGAAAGTGAAAAGGTCAAAGTTCCAACTTAGAGCGGTCAGATTCTGTATGACCCATGTTTTTTCCTACATATGCTTAATAGTGCTTCGTGTTTGGTTTCACATAAACTTTTTGTTTAGCTTGCTTCAATCTATGACAAACAGCCCTGAATCCTTCTGAGGTAAAATAAGAATAGACAATCATACTCACTTAATAAATAAAACATAATAATACAAGGTTTCCACCACTCACCAAATAAAATGTAATCTTGAGTGCAACTTGATCATCTGCATCAACCAGGCAGTTGAACCATAGTGTAATCTGCTTGTTAAAGCAGAGGTTCTGATGGACTGCTCTTCTGAAAGAATATAAAAGGCCTTTGGCTTTTCATTTGGAATTAAAGCTAGGGAGATGTGTCCATACACTTTATCATGGTACAGATTATAGAACTAGTGTTTCTGCCCTGGGCTGCGTTTTGAGGGATGTGTTTAGATCTGTCATTACTGCTGTTGGATGTTCAGGACAGAAAGCGAGAAAGAAACCATGCCAGGTTGAGTTCAAAACAATTACACCTTTATTGTGAGCCACGGCTCTTTGGTGGGGTGTTATCTGAATTGAGTTTTGTCTTATGAAAACACACACATGTGTGTGTGCATATATGTACATGTTTGGGGCTAGCTGCACATCATGGGTTAAATGACTGAAATATTTTCATCCACAGCAGATAGGTATAAACCTATTAAAGCTACACAGATACTAGCATCTTTTAAATTTTAATTACCCAAACAGCTGTCAATGTTGACAGCTATGACACCTGCCAAGAGAAAATGGTATCTCCGGATGCAGGGTCACCAAGCCCAATTCCAGCAGAGCAATAATGCAGTCGGGGGGTCTATTTTTAGAGCAAGTATTTTTAAATTAAAGAACATTTAAATAAACTATATAACTGAATAGGAAATCAGAGGAAAAGGTACACTGTTAACTCAACACCCTAATTCTTCACAGAACCAATCTGTAGTGAAAGAATCTAATTCCCATTCATGGCATGGGACAAAATTAGAGAACTCAGCTTTTATGCCTGCTGACCTTGGCTCCTAGTGCCCCTTAATGTTATTAGCTCTCAGGGTCATGGTGGCAAAGTTAGGAGATATCACTGCTAATAAAAAATTTCCACACTCAGGTAGAAATAAAACTATTCCCTTCTTTCACCTCAAGCATAGTCACCTTGCACTCATTATTTCAGATAGTTTCCTATAATCTCCTTATCTCTAGATCTGGCATGAATCCAACTGCAGAGGACAACCTATGAAAAATGAAGGAACGAGCTTCCTCATTTATTAAATTAAGTCGATGAGAGTTTTCATCTGGCGAAGGGTCACTGAAAGGAGAGAATCCAGGCTGTTAATTTCAAGGGGAAGATTGCTCTCAGAACATCCCACTAGAAAGAAGATAAAAACACTGACATACTGCAATTAGTGCAGAGGCTCTCCTAGTGTACGTGGAGAAACACCACGTTTCCTGAACTTTCCATTGTCATTATCCTTTGGAAAGAATCAAAAAGGAGGTGCCCGTGAACTCATGGGCAAGTTATGAACTAGTTTATGCTGTGATTTTCAGCTCTACTTCCTAACATGATTTATTGGGTGCACCTTTATTTCACCAGATGTTTCACTAAATTGATCCACTTATACAGATGAAATGACCCATCATGTCAGAAGATTGACCAACTGTTCCAATGGATTGATTAATTGTTCCAGTAGCATGACAATTTAGCTTGACTGAAAGACTTGGCTTCTGCACATGCAGAATTCTGAGTGTGAGATCCAAATGAAAAACAGTAGGCTTCAACAGACAAAAAGTCTGAGGGCCTAAGCAGGCATTTCAGAGAAGAGGAAACTGGCTAATAAACATAATCTCAAACTCATTAGCAATCAAAAACAATAAGAAATGAAACCTTAACAAATACCAATATTCACTAGTCAAGTTAGCAGACAGACTGATGAAAAAATAATTCATATCCTTTGACCCAGTAATTCCACTGTGAGTACGGTCTCTTCAGAGAACAATCCTTAATATGGAAAACAGAATGGGCACTAAGACATTTATTGCATTAGTTAGGATTATGAAAATTTAAAAGCTGAAATGTCCAAAAGTGCATAAAAGGCTAAGAAGACTATTGTAAATGCTCAAAATAGAATATGCAGCTATTTTCTTAAAATGTTTATGAAATATTTATAAATTAATACATACATAAAATCTATATTCTCTACACTATGCAGTGTATATGTTTGGTAGCGTCTGTTCACCACATGGCTTTGTAACATAAGTCTTTGGCCCTGCTATTTATCGTGTTCTTTTCATATCTTTTGGAAGCGTCCTTTTGATAAACACACTGCTGCCTTTTACTTGCTAGAATGGCAATTATGATTACTTTGGATGCATTTATGCTTGTCACCCATCAGGCATCAAATGATTCTCTAAGTACCCCTAGAATCTATGTGCTTCTCAAGTCTTTTACAGTGTAACAATCCTTTAAATAGCAGATTTTTACTGCTAAATTAAATTTAAAATTCAATTACCATAAATAAGGAATAACACATCTGCATCTGCACATTTTTCTCACTGAGCTCAGAGTATAACAACATCATTTCTTATTTTCTTGATGGTTGTTGTCATTTCCCAGTGAAGATTGACCATACATTTGAGCAGAAAGTTAAATGTTACTTCCAAATACGGTATTAAGCCTCAAGGGTTGTCTCTTAGAACCAACCACCACACCCCTGGAATTTTGGTGTCCTAACAAGTCGTGGTGATCCAATTGGCTATCAGCAAACAAAAAATCTGACCTGTTGTGTGCGACCCTGAAGACCGTCACCACAGTGTAACCTACCCACAGTCCGGCCTTCTTCCCTAATTGCTTCCTCACACAAGAGAAACTACTTAAAATACCAAGATACCCAATGTCTTATTGTCCTTTCTTACACCATATTCCTCATTGTGGAATGCCTCCTATCTTCCACAACAATATTCCATAAGGAATAAGGACACCATATATTTCTTGGGGCTTCTTATGTGCCAGGAAGTTTTAAAGTCACTTGGGATGTATCTTCACACAAAATAAACAAAGACCCCTGCCCTCACTGGCATTTGCATCCTAGAGCAGGGGAGACAGACAATAAAGAAGGACTGAGTAGATGATACAGAGTATCAGAACGGAGTAAATGCTAATTAAAAAAAGAAAGGAAAAGCAGAACAGGGCACAGGAGATACAATGTAAGCTGTAAAGAAAACGTAGACTCTAAATTAGCACACAAATATGGGTTGCAAATGTCTGTCCTTTATAGAAAAGAGGTAAATTCATTTTCAGGCAAGCTAAGTTGGTTTGTCCAAGATCACAGAGTTAGAGAGTTCAGTCCTAAGGACTAGATCTCAACTCTCCTGGAGGCTATTCCAGTGCTCTCCCATTGCTACTTCTGTGTTACATGGAGGTAAAGGGAATGGACTTGGGAATCAAAAGGACCAGAGTTCAAGCCCTGGCTCTGTCCCTTCGACAAGTTACTTAACTCTTTTGCCTAAAATGTTCCTATCTAGAAAATGAAGAGAATTACAGTATCTACAATTACAAACATGTACAAAGATAAAAAGAAATGATACACAGAAGGCATTTAAACAGTGTCTGAAATATCAGTACATGTTGAATGGTATTGTAGCTTTGTTTTTAAGTGTGATTAGAATGCCAAACACCTATATACTATAACAATGAACAGTAGGTCCTAGCTGCAACATTAACAATAAATGAGCATCTATTATATGCAAGTTTTTGTTGCTCAGACATCTGTTATTACACGATGAGCAGACTGGGACTTTTCAGGCCAGTGGCTATTTTATGTTTTTTATAGAAAGCGGACTCCTGGAGGGTTTCACTGGGGGAAAAAAAAAAATCAATACTGTTTAGTGACCTAAACCAGTCAGAGATCAAACAAAGCTGGAGGTCATGGTGGCAGATGAAATTCTCCTTCTTTAAACAATGAATTGACCTGGACACTAGTTCATCTTTGAGAAACATTGACTTTTCACAATATCCTCTAATTTGCTGGAAGAATAAATGCTTCAATTTCCTCCATAATATAGAAAATTATAGCAAGCCAGAGAACAGTATCCATTTTATAGGAAGAACATCTTTCTGAAATTTATCCAGGCCTTCAAGAAGAGAAATTTGAAATATATCTTAAAGTATATTTTCTATCCACAAACATACATCTGTGTTTTTTCATGTACTCCTCTGGCAGCGTAATATTTTCTTCTGGACCTGAAGCACCTTGAGGGAAGGACCCATGTCTTATCTAGTTCTTCCTTTTCCACAGTTCCCAACACAGTGTTCCACTCACAGCAGGAATGCAACTGATGTCTAGTCAACACGTGAATCAATACAGATCGGATGCCCTAGCTTATCCTTAGTTGCCAAGAAGAGTGCTGATATACCACAAAAAAGGAAATAGTTCTATACATTTCTGTATAAAGGCAGAAGCTAGGATAACAATGTCATAGATACTGGCAGACCCTAATAAACCCACCTCTCCTGTAGCATCTCTTTCCACTTCAACTTTGGGCTTGGCTCTAAGACTTGCTCTGAGGTAATGACATCAAATGTAATATAAGCAGAGCTTGATAAGCACTTACTTGCATGTTGGGGCTTGTCTTTCTGGAATGCTTCCTCTTGGAACCCAACCACCAGGCGGTAAGAAAGCCTGTCTAGCCTAATGATAAGGGAGAACAGAGACACGCCAGCCAATTAGCACCAATTGCCAGCCATGGGAATGAGGTTATCTTGGATGTTCCAGACTCTGATGAGCTCCAGTCTGATTGTAGCCTCCTGCATGATCCCAGCCAACGCCACAGGGAACAGAACCAATCACTGAGCCCAGACGGCCCTCAAATCATAAAAAATAATGAATCATTGTTTAAAGCCAGAACACCTTGGGCTGGTTCAAAGTATAATAATAGATAACTGAAATGTAAGTGAAAAGGTCACATGTTTAAGACCAGGACAAACATGTGTCCTAGACCCCCTCTGCCATCTGACAGTTCTGAGACCTTTTGGTCTATTGTAGACCCTATTAGTATTCCAATTTCTTTGTTTCTGTTGTAGAAAGACAGAACGGTGAGAATTAAATAAAATAATGCCATAGCTAGCAAGTACCCCCAAAATAGTTAGCTGCCACTGTGAGCATTACTAAGGTAATATAAATAATACAGACTTCATTTCTTTGTGGTGGTATTGATGCAAATCTCATTTGGTAGTCCAAGCCAAGCTGTCTATTATAACACTACTTCTCACCTTCTCCTTAATCTCTACCAGATTCACACATCAAGTGTTAGAAGAGTAAATGGAAAAACTTCTATTTTGGACTAGCCTCCTGACTGCCCTCCTGGCCTTCACTCTTGTCCCCTCACCATTGTCCCTCATCCACTCTGCAGCCAAAATGACCTATCCAAAGTCCTAAACCATTTCCCATCCCTCCCCAGCTTTAAATTTACCTATGGCCTAGCACTAAAACCTGAATAAATCCCAAAGCCCTTCATCTGGCCCAGAGTCCTACATGGACTTATCACTGTATTCCTATCTCATGGCATGACCTTCCCTTCCCCTCCGCAATGTCCTCTCCAGCTAGCCCAGTCAACTGCAAACACCCCAAGCTCATCCTGACTTGGGGCCCTGCCTCCATCATTCCTTCTACTTGGATAAGACGTTCACATGTCTTCCTGGCACTATTCAGAAGCCAACTCAGAAGCCAAGTCAGAGAAACTTCTATCAGCTAAAGCAACAGCCACCCACAGTCTTTCTACCACTAGTTGCTTTCAGTCACAACATCTACGTTTTGTTCTGTTTTCCTTTCTTCTTAGCTCTTAGAACTTGACAGAATATTCATTGTTTGTGTGTTTGCATGCTCATTGTCTGTCTTCCCTCTTGGAAAACCAAAGTCACATGAGAGCTAGGCTTCTGTCTTGTTCATTACGTGAGTCCCTTTGCCTACAGCAAAGGTTCACAAATTATAATCCACAGGCTTGTTTTTTTTTTTTTATGACACATGAGCAAAGAATGGCTTTTACATTTTTTCATGATTGGAAAAAGTCAAAAGAAAAACAGTACTACATGACATGTGAAAATTATGTCAAATTTAAATTACAGTGTCCATAAATAACATTTTCTTAGAACACAGCCACATTTATTGTCAATGGCTCCCACTGCTTTAAAATGGCAGGACTCAAGAGCTCCCACGGAGACCAGATGGCTCACAGAGCCTGAAGTATTTACTATTTGACTTTATACACACACACACACACACACACACACACACAGCTGACCATGGCCTAGTGTCTGACTAATCTATATGGTCCCAAGGAATTTTTTTTAAACAGGAAAAAATGTCCAACAGGGAAATTTCCCAGGACCCAGGTAACATCTGACCAAGAATACTTGTCCCCATGAAAAGCCAGTTAAGTACAAGTTTCTCACAAGGTTCTTGGAAGTCTTCCAGGTTCTTTACTCTTCTCCAGATGCACTGCATTTCTGTGAGGAGCAGAATGCTATGTCTGCATTCTCATCAAGTGTTCTAATTGATCCACACACAGTGGAAAGCTAAATGAACCGGAATGGAGATGTTTGGAAAAATTAAACACAGATTTCTTAATAAAGCTGAAAATAGCTTAATAAAGCTGAAAATAGGCTCCTGGCATCCCAAGGCGTGTTTATTTCTGTTTAAATAGATGACTCCCCATAGACTGTTATCAGCTCAGTGGGGATCCTAGGAGAGAAGTACTTTCCTCCTCCTGTGCATTTTAAGCTCTTTTCAGATGAAATCCAGCCAGAGACTATAAAAAGCATCTGTCAATCTGGATGAAAACAATAACCATGGTCAAGTAATGCTAATACTCTTAGCTGCCCATTTCTTGAGTGCTCTAAACAGACACCAAATAGTCTCATAGAAGGTGGAGAGGTTGACAAACAACGCTTTCTGCAGAAAGGTGGCTTCCTGGAAGATGATGATGAGAGTATCAGGTGGACCAGTGACAGGGTCATTCTCATTAGGAAGGTAGCTGTCGCTGCAGTGTGCTTCCTGACTTAAATCCAGCAGCAGGGGGAAGGTTTTGGCCATGGGCAAGTGTGGATGGCACGTGTCCTGCTACCACTGCAGACAAAGGGTGCCTAGAACTATGGCAAACCCCAGGCAGAGTCTGGAGCAATAAGGCATTGCCACTGGCAGCAGAAGGAGGGATGACAGAGAAGGTCCTAGATAAGACCTCAAAGGAATACCAAGCCCCTTTCCAGAGGGAGCAGGAGATCAAGATTGTATCAGAGCAGGGGGTTCACTCTAGAACTCAGCACCACAGAAGAGAAGATGATCTGTTTCCAGAGACTGACTTCACTATCAAGGAGGCACCTGAGAGGAGATGGAGGAAACAAGAAGTGTGCCAGAAAGAACAAAGTGATGAAACATGCTCACCGAGTGACTGACAGAAACACAAACAAGAAGAGAAAGGCTCTGAAGAAGCAGTAACTGGGCTGCGAAGTAGCTTAATAATAAACCTTCTTAATCTCAAGAATTAGAGCCAACTACGATTTGGGATCTAATCGGGTTAATTAATCAATGTAAAGGGTTTATCCTTCCCAAAAAAATCACTTCATAGACAAATCAGATGTTCACCTTAAATGTTGAAAATCCCACCTTATAGATAATCACGGCAAGTTTTTGTAGGTAAAATGAATTCAACAATAATTATATACAAAATAAGAAATGATGGGGGAGGGCACCTGGGGCTCAGTCGGTTAAGCATCTGCCTTCGGCTCAGGTCATGATCCCGGGGCCCTGGGATCGAGGCCGGCATCGGGCTCCCTACTCACTGGGGAGTCTGCTTCTCCCTCTCCCTCCACCTGCCACTCCCCCTGCTTGTGCGTGTGTGCTCTCTCTCTCTCTGTCAAATAAATAAATAAAATCTTAAAAATAAAGAGAGAGAGATGATGGGGGGAAAGTAAAAGCTTTAAATATCAGGTAATGGGCAGGTGAAGGCTAATGATGGCAGCTCTAGAAGCTGTATCTCTATGCTTACCCATATGCCATCCTCCTCGTCTCTTCTTCTCTCCCTCCCCTCCCCCCACTCACTCTTGGAGGCACAACTTACTCCGGGGAGCTTTCTGATGTCCCTTCTTGTGTGTTCTCACAGCATTCTGCTTATGCCACTACCGCAATACTCATTACGCTCCAATGTAATTGCCCGATGATTATTGATTCTCAGCCCTCAAGAGAAAGGACATGGATTCTCCAAGCTGCATCCTTAGAGGCTTGCACAGTGCCCGGCTCAAAGCAAGAAGTCAGTGTATGGTGATGAACATAACATAATAAAAATAAATAAATAAACTGTCTTATGAATAGGGAAAAAAAAAGTCAGTGGAGGACAAATGACATTGTGGAACAAGGGAATAAGAGAAAGAACAAATGAATGAAGTTACTAAGTAAACAAGGATCTTGCTGCTGGCAAGAATAAAATCGGGATCAAAATAACCTAATTCCATCACAGCAAGAATACCCTGAAAAGGATCAATCCCAGAGACTTTTCTTACCCTGGAGAAAACGAGTTCTTTGTAAGTCAGGCTTTCTAACATCTTTTTCTGATGCTTGGCATAAAGTTGATTTTTGGCATCATACCTCTTCACAGAAATTACATCTTTTATCAAGTTGAAAGATCAAAACAATATGAAGTATCTTAGGTGTGCTCTAGCCACAGCCTTAAATATAATTTCATTTCAAATTCTTTTCCATTTCTTTCCACAGTACTACTTGTATGCCCAGAAATCTCTACTTCTTCCTTTGCTATTAGAGATTTCTGCACAATAACTTCAAAATCTCTTTTATTTTCCACAGAATGTTCCATTTAAGAGATAAGCTAAATGCCTGAATAGGAAGCAACCCCAAATATAAGGAGAATGATTCCCCTTTTATCAATTAAAAGATACAAAAAAAAGAAAAATATTCTGGGCAAAGTTGAATAACTTTGAGAACCATATTAAATAGACATCTCTATATAACATTTGACTGGTTCAGTTATTATGCATAGTTGTACTAAATACATTACTTAATAGGTTATATGAAATAGATCAATTGAGAAATATTATTCTTTTTCCATGATATAAAGTAACTTCATTTAATCTCTTCCCATGCATCTTGACTTCAAGGTCCTCCCCAGAATAATCATTTTTCAAGTTCTCTAAAAGTTTCCAAACCTATCATCATCCCATCTGTCTAAGTTGTTTGAGAAAGCACCTTTTGAATCTATGTTCGATGCTTTCTTTGGAAATTTCAAATGAAGTCACAAGAATCCAACTGTATAATGTTAGGACTTCTTATTTTCTCATTTGTCTTAACAGGTAAATATTTGTGATCTCTACATGGTGACCAAAAACTGAACTGTGTTATTACGTGATTTTTAAAAGGTGTATACATAATAATATTCAATACTTGCAATTGTGAGAATACACTCCCAGGAATAATGACTAATTCTTTTTTGAGGGATTTTTTTTTTTTTTGCCCCCATTTAAATGTTATTCTCCAGATAAATTCTATAAAAATCCTAAACTGGCATAGCTCATGTCATTTTTTTTTTCCCTCCTCCAAATAGCTTCTTATTGTTCAAAACAAAAGAACTGAGAGAATACCTGGTAATATGAGAACATTTATACGGACTTGAATTTAAGGCAGTTCTTTTTTTTGTGAGGGATAGACAAGAGGGAAAATCCCTTATATTTGGACATATATGATACTCTCTCTCTCTTTTGTGGCAACATTCATTCACTTACATCTATTTTGCATGAAGTAGATTTGGCACTAAGTGTAGCAAACCAGATGTATAAGCTGATTAGAGCTCAGTCTAAAGTCTTCCCCCGTAGATATTGCTTTTATACTCAGGCTATGTTGGTTTTAAGCATTTGCAACAGTGGTAAAAAGACATTCCAATTTTTTTAATTGCTTTTGTAAAGAGCCATTTTTTTCCATTTTAAATATATCTACTTTCTTTTTTCTTTGTTTCTTGGAGCAATCATAAATGCAATATATGTGGCTTCCCATATCAGTGTAAGCAAATTCATTTTGATATAAAGAACACTTTAGTACTTTGAGTTCCCATGTAATTCAGATTGTCAGGGAAACTCCAAGGACCAAGTGCCTTCCTCCAAAAAATGTCTAGCTCTGTAATCAGCGTCCTGCAGATATTTTTCATATTCCCAACTGAGCCTATGGTAATATCTTTTTTTTTTTTTCAGCCCCTATAATAATCCAGAACTGGGTAAATTTCTTCAAAATTCTCCTATTTGCACAATATACTATTCTTTTTCTTTTGGTTTCCACTTCATACCACTATTTTAGATATTCTCATTTCAACAGCACATCATTTCTCTTCTAAGTTTTTGTCCCTGTCTGTCATTACCAAAAAGGAGTTATTTATCAATTTTTGAAATGCCACCTCTCTTCAACACTTGACACTTGGTTCAGGTACCAGATAGTCTCATTTACCTGGATATTCTGCCTTTCTCATCCTGGGCTTATATGTAAAATGAGTGAGCTCTCTAAAACTTTCTTTAAGTCTGTGAATCTGTGGAATTATTTTCCCAAGGAAAACATTGATCTATTGCTGAAACCTAATCCACCTAACAGTATGACAAATTCACACTGTACAAATCCTCATGACCACTTAAACACTGCATTCTAGATCCGCACTGCTAGAATTAGAACTCAAGCTTCACCTTCTGTTAGTTGTGTGACCTCAGACAATTTTCTGAACCTCTCTGTGCCTCAGTTTTCTCGTCTATAAAATGAGGATTACAATAATCATCATCTAATTGGCTTGACATGAGAATTAAATACATATAAAGCAGGAAGAATAATGCATGGCACAATATAAACACAAAAAATTATAATAGTTATAATCATTACCTTCCATCTAACTTGGTATATGTTTACTTAGTACCTACTATATGCAAGGCAGTATGCTGAGTCATTCAAGGTCCAGAACACTGGCTAAAATATGTTCCCTACCCTCAAGAAGTATACAATGTATTAAGGGTCAAGTCAAGTAGATGAACAATTAATACAAGACAAAATGTGAAATGAAAGAGTTCAAAAGTCCAATAAAAGGTTTATGTGAGTTCAGAAAGAATAAAGCGAGTATAGCTGGATAGGGATAATGAGAAACTTTTTCATAAAGAGTTGCTATTTGAACTTTACCTTGAATAAGGGGTAGACTTATAATAGGCAAAGACTGAGTTGGGAATGTACTTAATGAGAGAAACGGCACCATGTGGGAGGAAAAGGGAGTATCTAGATGAGTGAAGAGTATACGGTGGCTAGAACACATGGACTAACTAGGAAAAGCAAAACCCCTAGGAGTTGAAAGACAGCGTGGGCTAAAATTTTGGAGGCCCCTGAATACATTCCAAATTGAGGGAACCTGTGAGGGGGATTGAACAGACTAGCGGCAATCTAAACAAGGCTTTAAGGAGATTGATCTGATGCCAATATTGAAATGGAGGAATGAAGGAAAAGAATGTGAAGATGAAGAACCCAGTTTTTCCTCTTCTGTTTCGTTGTGGTTTGAGCAGCTTACGGTAAAACAAAATATAAGCAAATAGAATTAGTAAAAAAATTAAAATCAAGTAACAGAATAAGAAGAGAACATTTCATAGACAAAAAATGCTCATGGCTTTTTTTGGTGCTTCATAGTAGCCAAGATAATGGGGAACCTCTCAATGGATTACATATCTCACATAACCTGATAGAAGGACCCAAATTCGTGGTGAAAATCAAGTTCTCCTAGTCCTCAGTTCTGAGAGGAATCTTCTCTGTTGACCTTTTAAGCAGACTGTTTTCCCCCAAATTCAAACTGTCCCTTACAAGATTTTGCATCCCAGACCTTGAGGAAAGCTGAAGTCAGAATGTTAAAGCATCCTTCTATAAAAGCAAGTCTATGGGGGCACCTGGGTGGCTCAGTCATTAAGCGTCTGCCTTCGGCTCAGGTCATGATCCCAGGGTCCTGGGATCGAGCCCCGCATCAGGCTCCCTGCTCCGCGGGAAGCCTGCTTCTCCCTCTCCCACTCCCCCTGCTTGTGTTCCCTCTCTCGCTGTGTCTCTCTCTGTCAAATAAATAAATAAAATCTTTAAAAAAAAAAAAAAAAAAGCAAGTCTATGTATATAGATGGTGGTGGGGGCAGGTAATTATGGAGTGATGCAGTCTAGTTATCCAACTTTATATTGATCCTCACTGATATCAGAGTTTGAGATGAGTTAGACAACCTTTTTAATAGTCCTCAAGAAAGTATACTGATGAGAGAAATATCATCTGGTCACTCTACAAACTCATGACAAATAATTACTTGTTTTAAGCCACTAAGTTCTGAAGTGCATTCTTATGCAGCTGTAGACAACTAAGGCAACCTTAATTTTTATAATAATTTAACGAAGGAAAGTATCTCTTATTTTACGGATAAGCAAACTGGAGATCAGAGAGGTTAAGCAACTTATGCAGTGTCACAGAGCTCCTACTTGGAAGAGCTGAGATGAAAGGCAGCTATGGCACCTGAACGATTTGTAAGGCCATTAACTAACATAGAGCCATAATGAGGAGAAGTTAAAGAAAAATCAGACAATTTGTAGCTACTATTCTTTATAACATCAGAACTTTACATGAAGCAGAGTAAACTGATAAAGTCTGGGATAAAATTATCCAAAAAATGTTCAGAAATCTCAGGAAACAGAGGCAGCCTGCCAACCACCTGTTTTACCACCTTGAGGCCATTGGTGTTCTTTAGAGAGGAGCAGTCTTGTAAAGAAAGTTCATAGACTGAAGCCAGACAGGAATATTTTGCAACAGAGTAGTTCTTCCAGTTCTCTACTCCGCCTGTGAATTCAGGCCATTCTTTTTTTTTTTTTTACATTTCTTCCTATCTTCCTTCCACTAATACTGAGAGTGAGCATAAAGAGCTGTCCCTGCCCCAGGTCCTGAGGTTATAGTGGTGAACAACTCCATCATTCCAGTAGCCAAGGAACACATTGTATAGTGAGGTTGATGAGAAGGAAAGCATGTGATGATAACCAGGGAGATGCACACTGGGTAGGATATACAGAGAGCTCTGGGAGAACTGGGAGAGCTACGCCCCTCAATCTCAACAGGGAATGGAAAAAGAGTTAGTCAAGGAAGCTTCCCAAATGTAGTAATGATTAAGTTTAGTCTTCTAAGATGAAAAGGAGATCTCTCCTGAAGGGGAGAGCAACCAAGGCCACGTGCAAAGGTCTGACAGAGAAAGGATATGTGACTGTTTAACAATGAACTCTGTCTGCACTCTCTTTGGAGTGCCATACTTTGTTGTTACTAGGGTGAAGAAGAGAAAGGATGGAAATAGTGAACCTGGGGAAGGACGCAGATCTCAGAACATGGGAGGTCTCCCACGCTATGTTCAGCTGACCTTCTCCTAAGGCCAAAGGGAAGCTGCTGAATGAGAGGCTTTAAGTAGGGCAGTGACAAGATCCTATTTTCTTTTCGGAAAGATCTTACTGAGGGCATTGCAGAAAATAGATTTAAGGGAGCTAAACTATAGGAAGGACACAAGTTAGAAATAACAGAAATTGTTAAGTTACCAATAATGAAAAAGGCTAACGAGAAAGGAGGGGTCAGAGAGTAAGAAGAGAGGTAACTGGATTCAAGAAATACAAAAGTAGAGAAATAAGGGGCTTGATGGATAAATAGGTAGGATTTGGTCCCCTTGCTGAATGTGAGTTATAAACCCGTTATATAAACGAAGTAACCTATCCAGTAAGTTCCAATGACAGTAATTAATTTAATTTGCCCAATTCTCCTCAGAATTATCTTTTAGAATGGTATAAAAGGGACAATAATGAATAATCTCTAGACACAGCAAGCACTTATCATGTGAAAGGTACAGAGCTACAGCTCTGTATTTTCTCACTCAGTCCTCCCAATGACCCTAAGAGGTAGGTATGATGATTATCTCACTTTAAGAAATAAGAGGCAGTACATGGCAGATCATTCATTTTTGGGGTGATTCAATAAACATATATTATTTTGCTTATATCAATCACTACGCTAGGGGCTACATAGGACAAGGGAATAGATTACATGGCATTTGCCCAAAAATGCTCATAGCTGAGATGCCTGGGTGGCTCAGTCAGTTAAGCATCTGCCTTTGGCTCAGGTCATGATCCCAGGGTCATGAGATTCTGTCCCGCCATACTAGCCAGATTTCTCTGCAGGCTGATTTGCTGAATTTTAATGACCCAGATTAAGAGAAAATCAGTGTTCCAGGTTCTGAGAAAGCCTCAGGACTCTACACAAACAGCTCTGATTTACTCAGTGTATCATATCATAGCGAAGTGTGAACTGTGGATTCAAATGGAGAAGAATTCCTCAATACGTATACAACACAATAGATTTGGCTAATTTAAACAAGCAATGCTTATGGCATTCATGACGTTTTAATAGAAAAAATCAGATTTGATTTACTTCTCCTGTCTCTTCTGAGTTGGAACAGGAGCTAGTTTATTCCAGAGTCCACATTAGCCGAGCTGGCTGGAGTTTCTAAGGGAGAAGAGGAAGGTAAAGAGTGGGAGAGACTTGGGGGATAGCTCAGCCTCCAAGGCACTGACCATTTAATTGACAGTACTGACGTGGCTTATTATATTTTGAATGATGTCCAATGTGGTACTCTGGCCTCCAATGTCTGGAGTATGGACATCTTTCTTCTCCATGGATGCCAAGACGGCAGTGCGAATGGAGGTGGCATAGGAGTGGAGCTTGAGGTAATCCAGCATAATACAGCTTGCCAGCAGCACAGCAGTAGGGTTAGCCATATTCTTATTGGCTAAATTTCTGCCTGATTGCCTTGAGGCTGTTTCAAACACTGCGTATGTATGGCCATAGTTCGCACCAGGCACAAGGCCCGCTCCCCCAACCAACCCTGTGCAGACATTGTTGACAATGTTGCCATAAAGATTGGGCATCACCATGACATCAAACTGCTGGGGCTGGGATACCAGCTGCATGGTGGTGTTACCCACAATCATGCCCTCAAAGGTGAGCTGAGGATAGCGGGAGGCCACTTCCCTGCAACACTGGAGGAAGAGACCATCTCCCAGTTTCACGATGTTGGCCTTGTGCACAGCCGTCACTTTCTTGCACCCCATCTCTTGGGCCAGCTGGAAGGCGTATTCAGCAATGTGCAAAGACTTGGTCTTGGTAATGATCTTCAGGCTCTCAATCACTCCTTTCACACTCTTGTGCTCCAGGTTGCTATATTCACCCTCTGTGTTTTCCCGAACAACTAAGATGTCTACGTCCTCGTGCCGGGTCTCCATGCCTGGCAGACTTTTAAAATGGATTGCGTTGGCATAGAGATCTAGAGTGGTGTGAAACATGTTGTTACGGGATTTGTGAGATGGTGGCAGGTTGTGGTCGGTTTCAATGCTGCCCTTCAAAGCCACACGGTTTCGGCAGACTGCCATGATGGCATTGCGAATGTCCTCTTCACCAGAAGTGGAGTTAACCATCACCTCCTCAAAGTCCACAGGCACACATGCATGTCTGAACACAGTCTTGACATGCAGCATAAGTTCAGGTCCAATGCCATCCCCAGGAATCAGAGTCACAGTTGTCACCCACCATACTTGGCTGATGGAGGAATACTGTGTTTAAAAGAGAAGCTCCTCAGTGAGGTCTCAGGGCCAAATAAAATCTCCCAAGAAGGGCAGAGAGTAGAAGGTCGCAACACGGCCTTCACAGAGCAACTGGCAGCTGTCAGCATCTTCAGTGCCATGATCATGAAGCAGAAGGTAATTTATGTAAAAATATGCATTCTTCCTCTTGTTTTGAATCGGCTTCTTTTGGTGGAATTCTAGGTCCATAATTCTTGCTAGGTCACAACCATCTCTCCTTCCTTGTATTCTATTTTGACATTCTACTGCAGTGAGAGAGCTAGCCAAGAAGTGATGTATCCTATAGAAAATGTATTTATTCTATGTGCTAAGCTCTGCATGATGTACTTTTTAAAAATTGGCTTTATATTTTAGAGCAATTTTAGGTTTACAGCAAAATTGAACAGGAAGTAGAGAGATTTCTCAGACAGCACCTATATCCCATAAAATTCTCCTCAAACTATCAAAATACCACACCAGAGTGGTACATTTGTTACAACTGATGAACCTACATTGACACATTTTCACCCAAAGTCCATAGTTTAAATTAGAGTTCACTCCTAGTGTAGTACTTTCGGAGTTTGGACAAATAGATAATGGGGTGTATCCCCCATGATAGTATCATACAATGTAGTTTCACAGCCCTAAAAATCTGCTCTGCTTTGCCTACTTATCCCTCCACCCTCCCTGGCCCCTGGTAACCACTGATCTTTTCAGTGTCTCCATAGTTTTACATTTCCCAGGATGTCATAGAATTGAAATCACACTGTATGTAGCCTCTTCAGATTGGCCTCATTGATTTAGTAATATGCAGTTAAGGTTACCTCCATGTCTTTTCATAGACTATCTCATTTCTTTTTAGCACAGAATAATATCCCATTGTCTGGATATAAAACCACGGTTTATATATTCACCTACTGAAGGACATCTTGGTTTTTTTCCAGGTTTTGGTAATTGTAAATAAAGCTGCTATAAGCATACATGTGCAGGTTTTGTGTGGACATAAACTGTCAACTTATTTGAGAAAGTAACAAGGACCCCAACTTCCGGATCCTATGGTAAAAGTATGATTAGTTTTGCCAGAAACTGCTCAACTGTCCTCCAAAGTGTTTGTATCATTTTTCATTCCCACCAGCAGTTAATGAAAATTCCCATTGTTCTACAACCTTGTCAGAATTTGTTGTCAGTGTTCCAGATTTTAGTCATTCTAATAGGCATGTACTGGTATTTCATTGTCTTAATTTGCATTTCTCTGATGACATACTACATATCGAGTATCTTTTCATATGCTTATTTGCCATCTTCTTTGATGAGGTGTCTGTCAAGGTTTTAGCCAATTTTTTAATTGGGTTGTTTTCTTATTGTCGAGTTTTAAGAGTTCCTTGTATTTTTTTTTGGATGACAGTCTTTTATCAGATACGCCTTTTGCAAATAATTTCCCCCCAATCTGTGGCTTGTCTTCTCATTCGCTTGACTTTGTCTTCTTTTAGAGAAGTTCTTAATTTTAACAAAGTCTATATTGTTATTTCTTTCATGAATCCTGTCTTTGGTGTTATACCTAAAAAGTCATCGCCATACCCAAGGTCATCTAGATTTTTTCCTACATTATATTCTTGGAGTTTTATAGTTTTGTATATTATATATAAGGCTAGGATTCATTTTGAGTTAATTTTAGTGATGGATTTAAGGTCTGTGTCTAGATTTTTTTTTTTTTTTGCATATGTATGTCCAGTTGTTCCAGCACCATTTGCCGAAAAGACTTTGCTCCATTATGTTGCTTTGCTCCTTTGCCAAAGATCAGTTGACTATTTGTATGGGTCCATTTCTGGGCTCTTTATTCTCTTCCATTGATTTATTCATCTGTTCTTCTGCCAATAACACTATCTCGATTACTGTAGCTTTTTTAGTAAGTCTTGAAGTTGAGGACTTTCAGTTTTCCAGTTTTCCTCTTCTCCTTCAATACGATGTTGGCTCTTGTGGGTTTTTTGCCTCTCCATACACACTTTGGAATCAGTTTGTTGATATCCAAAAAATAACTTTGAGATTTTTGATTAATTTTGCATTGAATCTATACATAAAGTTGGGAAGACCTGATATCTTGACAATATTAAGACATCCTATCCATGAATAGAAAACATCTCAATTTATTTAGTTCTTCTTTGATTTTATTCATCAGAGTTTTGTAGATTTCCTCATATAGATCTTCTACATATTTTTTATTTATACCTAAGTATTTCATTTTGGGGGATGTAAACATAAATGATATTGAAGTTCCAATTTTAAATGCCACTTACTCATTACTTGTATATAGGAAAACAACTGACTTTTCTGTTTTAACCTTATATCCTGCAATCTTGTTATAATCACTTATTAGTTCCAGTAATTTTTTGCTGATTCTTTCACATTTTTTACATAATCCTGTCATCTGCAAACAACAGTTTCGTTTCTTCCCTTTTAATTTGTATACCTTTAATTTCCTTTCTTACTGCATTAGCTAGAAATTCCAGTATAATATCGGAAAGGAGTGGTAAGAGGAGACAACCTTGCCATGTACTTGATCTTTACTGTCTTACTGCATTAGCTAGAAATTCCAGTATAATATCGGAAAGGAGTGGTAAGAGGAGACATCCTTGCCATGTACTTGATAATTGTGGAAAGCTGTGTGTTTCTCAAAGTATGATGTTAGCTGTAGATTATATGTAGGTATTTCTTATCAAGTTAATGAAGTTCTCATCTAGTCCTAGTTTACCAAGAGCTTTTATCATGAATGGGTGTCGGATTTTGTCAAATGCTTTCCTGCATCTACTGATACGATCATGTGATTTTTCTTTTTTTTAGCCTATTAAAGTGATGCATTACATTAAATGATTTTTTTTAAAGACTTTTTTTTATTTATTTATTTGAGACAGAGAGAACGAGAGAGAGAGAGAGCACATGAGAGGGGGGAGGGTCAGAGGGAGAAGCAGGCTCCCTGCCGAGCAGGGAGCCTGATGCGGGACTCGATCCCGGGACTCCAGAATCATGACCTGAGCCGAAGGCAGTCGCTTAACCAACTGAGCCACCCAGGCACCCTACATTAAATGATTTTTGATTGTTGAACCAGCACTGCATACCTGGGATAAATCTCAATTATGTTGTATAATTCTTTTATACATTGTTGGATTCAATTTACTAATATTTTTTGAAGATTTTTGCATCTATGCTCATGAGAGATTGGTCTGTCATTTTCTATTTTTGTAATATCTTTGTACGGTTTTGTTAGTAAGGTAATGTTGATCTTATAGAATGAGTTAGAAATATTTTCTCTGCTTCCATCCTCTGGAATATATTGTACAGAATTGGTATAATTTCTTTCTTAAATTGGTGTAATTTCTTTCTTAAATGTGAACCCATTTGGGCCTGATAATTTGTTCTGGAAGATTATTAATTATTGATTCAACTTTAAAATATATGTAGGTTTATTCAGATAGTCTGCTGCTTCTTATGTGAGTTGTGGCAAATAATGTATTTCAAAGAATTGTTCTATTTCATCTAGGTTATCAAATTTGTGGGCATAAAGTTCCTCATAAAATTCATTTATTATCCTTTTTAATGTCCATAGGATTTGTAGTAATGTCCCTTCTTTCATTTCTGATACTAGCAATTTAGGTCCTTTCTCTTTTTTGTTAGCCTCTCTAAAGGCTTATCAATTTTATTGATCTTTCTAAAGAGTCTGCTTTGGATCTTATTGATTTCCTCTACTGATTTTCTATTTTCAATTTCACTGACTGCTACTCCAATTCTTAATATTTCTTTTTTTATGCTTACTTTAGACTTGGTCATCTTTTTCTAGTTTCCTAAGGTAGAACCTTATATTATTGATTAAACATCTTTATTCTTTTCTACTATATGCATCCATTACTATACATTTCCCTCCAAGCACAGCTTTCACTATATACAAGTTTCGATAAGCTTTTTTTTTGGATAAGCTGTGTTTTCATTTTGTTCAAAATATTTTTAAACCTCTTGAAATTTCTTCTTTGACCCACATGTTATTTAGAAAGGTGTTGTTTAATCTCCACATTTATTTTGGGATTTTCCTGCTATCTTTCTGTTATATCCTTATATATTCTTATATATCTCGAGTGCAGATTCTGCATTTCAAAAGATCTCCCTAGTGATACAAATCCTACTGGCCCCTTACCACATTTTGAGCAGCAAGGGCCTTTCTTTACCTCTTCACAAAGTCCAGCCAGGTGGGGGTCAACATTGGGTGTGCTTGGACGCAGCCCACTGTGAGTAAAAAAAGGAAGCAGTACTGCTTACTCCTCCTGAAAACTGATATAAAACAGCTGTAGAGTAGGAGCCAGGTGGGTACCTGTTTGTCACTTAATTATGTCACATAAGATAGATAATAGCTGTCCACCACTAGAGCCAGAGGCTACAGCAGATGATAATACCGAGAGAGAACAATGGAAGAGAAATGACCCAGGCTCAACTACACAATTTTGTTTCCACCAATGGGCCACTGTTACTTAACGATACACACAAATCTTCCTCACATGCGGTTAGAAGATAAACCTTTTAAAGGTGTGAATGAACAAGGAAGGAAGCCCTGAGAATGGGATTATATAATGGATGGTGGTTGAGATTTTCATAGCCAGGCTGATCTACAAACATACATGGACAAATGAAAAAGTTCTTAACCCCAGTGGAAAAAAAAGATAGTTGTTGTACAGGTAAAAGAATAACAAGAGTGCCATGGTTTCACATATTCAAGGGGTAAGAGTTCAACGAAGTCTATTGTGAGTGTAATGCTAAGATAGTATAATGGTTTAAGTCAGGAAGAGAGACTCTAACCTGCATAAAAAATTATCCTTTGGACGATCAACAGTTAAGGTGGCTAGTCTGGTGGCAGGAAGGCCAATTAAGAGGCTATCGCTGTTGTTCTCAAAAAGTGATCCCCAAACCAGCAGCATCAGGATTACTACAAACTCCTTAGAACTGCCATTTTTTTGGACTATTCTTAGACTTATTGAATCAGAAGTCTGCAGTTGGAACCCAACAATCTATGTTTTAATGATTCTGATACATACTGAAGTCTGAGAACCACTGGGCTGGGCTATGAAATGGTCCCAATAGGAAATGAAAAGCAGTTGTACTAAGATAAAGGCAGTGAGGAAGGAGAGAAATACTTTCAGAGGTGTTTTGGAGATAAAAACTGGACTAGACTAATGACTTGGGAGACACTGAATATTATCCTTAATGTCTTTAACAGACTGGGTGAATGATATCATTGATAAAAATGTACATCACTGGGGCGCCTGGGTGGCTCAGTCGTTAAGCGGCTGCCTTCGGCTCAGGTCATGATCCCAGAGTCCTGGGATCGAGTCCCACATCAGGCTCCCTGCTCAGTGCGAAGCCTGCTTCTCCCTCTCCCACTCCCCCTGCTTGTGTTCCTGCTCTCTCTGTCTCTGTCAAATAAATAAATAAAATCTTTAAAAAAAAAAAATGTATATCACTGGAAAAAGAGCAGTGGGGTCACGGGACTAAGATAGAAAATGAGCTCAGTTTCAGATATGACATGTTTGGGGAGCCTGTAGGACATCCACATAAGGATGTCCAGTGGGTGGTTTAATAAATGAGTCTGCAGCTCCAGGGAAAAGATTGTGGGTGATGACAGAAATTCAGGAGTCACCAACATATGGGAGAGAGTAAACTACCCAGGAGTATATAATATAGCCTTGAGCAGAGGTTTTCAACTTTTCTTCTGCTAGGACAGATGATGAATGGCATTCATAGGAGACACACTCCCAGGAGTATACTCAGATCGTAATGAAAACCAAACATACAGACATATGAACAAAAGTCGTTGACCATATAAAGCAAAGCATTCCCAATGTTGTTTTTATAGGTCATATTTTCAAAAGCATTGTAAAAGTAAATGGTCACTAAAATTATCTATTTGATAATCTCAAAACATCATTTTTTGAGGGAAAAAATATAGATGACTAATCTAACATAAAAACTATGTAAAAGTATATTTTAAAAATCAAATCCAGATCTCTATGAGTTATAAAAGAAAGCATATACTAATAAAGAAAAATAACTCATTTTATAATTAAAAAGTGTAGCACGTATTTATATTTATTCATGATGTTCATATAAATAATATTGCACATGTCATTTGGCTGATCACATTGCCTTTGATTTGGAATTTGTAACTAGACTGTATTCTCAATGCTATGCAGAGATAGATGCACATGCATGCTTTCTTCACCTCCCTCCATCATTAAAAATGTATCCATGGGTAAAATCAAGGAAACAAACTATAAACAACAAACTATAAATCCCCAGTTTACAAATAATATCTCAAAATTGCTTTAACTATCAATGACATGTCAATAACCATAGTTCACAGATTTTTTCAGCAAATATAAAATAGGCTATGAATTATAAGCAATTCACTTCCAGCTAACTCAAATTCCTCCTTTCCCCACAGGAACAAGCATACACTATTGAAATGCAAATGAGTTAGTGTGACATCCTTATAATGGTAACTCTGAGGTGAGTCAATTTAAAAAAGTAAATCATTTGCAAGTGCTTGTAACTTAATGCTTTATGAAGAAGTGAGTGGTTTTGACATATGCCCTGATTGATTCTGACACTGTATGTGTCATGACAGTGTATGACACTGTAATGTGTCATACCACTGAGGTCAAGAAGTACTAGGCTCGAAAGATGATTGTAGTGAAAGCATAGAAAAAGGATGTGGACAAATAAAGACCATCAATATTTGAACACCTAAAGAGGACTAGAGGAGAAGTGTTCTGGGAGGGAGGAGAATAGAAATAAAAGGATGTCACAGAAGCCAAGAGAAGTGAAACATGCAAGGAATGAGTGGTCAATAGTGTCAATATCCTGTTGACAGAGTAAATAAAATTAGAGGTGGCAATGATGGAGTCACTGACAATCACCATGAGGCTGCACTGATTAGTGGTCAATGATAGAGAGCACAGGCTCCAGAGCCAAACTGCCTGCCGTGTATGAGCTTTGTAGCTTTCGCAATATTCATGACCCCTTTTGGAACTTATATTCTAGTGAGAGTAGACAACACAAAATACATGACAGATAGATAAACAAGCAAGGGACACACAAGTGGATCTTTCAATGTCAGGAGAAATGCTATGAAACAAATACAAAACCTCCTGCCTTTAAGGAGCTTATGTTCTAGGCAGAGTTAAACAAAATGTAGTAGGTAAAATGTGAACTGGAAGTTGATGTTAAATGCTTCTTGAGTGACATAACCAGGACAAGGAAGTGCAGAAGATGGACTGACCATGTGCCTAGGCTGGGTGTGAGGGAAAGGGCTTTAGCCAAATCTTAAAGAAGGGCTAGCAGTAGATAATTATGGAGGAAAGGAGAGAATTTCTGAGATGGAGGCAAAATTGAGAGGCCTATAGGGTACACTATGCATTCCCATTTGGCTGAAAGGGTGGGTTTATGTAGAAAAACAGTGGCAGACAAGGGGGTAAATTAAATTGGGGTCAGAGGGTCAAAAAACTTGCATGGCAAACTAAGGAAATTTATGATACCCCAAAGGCAGCAGAGAAACATTTAAGGTTTTTGCGGGGGCGGGGGGAACCCAAAGTATTGAAAGATAACACTTTAAAAAGGAAAACACACACTTAAGAGAGAGTAGATTTTCAACACCCAAGAGCACTTTATACCAAAGCTTTGCCTCACTGACAGCAGAAATTTTAACACACACACTCTAAGAAAACTCGAAATCCACTTCATGTTGTCCTACAGAATCAACTGATTATGAACACTGTTTTATCAATAATTTTTCTAAAAAGATCAATGCACGGAGACTTAATTTGTTCCATTTTCTCTATTGCACCATTAATGCAATTTCCCTCCTGTCATTCTATCACTATCTAACAACCATAGAAGAGCTAATAGAGGCACAGTTCATAGAACTGTGGAGAGCCAGATGTAAAATCATCCAAAAATGCCCTCCTTGTTTTCCAAAATAGAATCCACATGATACAATACCAAATCCACTGCAGAGGCCCTTGTTTGAGGAAGAGTTACAATTACATTTGCACTAAGAAGAGTTTTTTGGATATAGTTTTCATTAGTAAGGGTAAAAATCCACTCCCAGCAAAAAGGGTATTGAGGTGGGGGGAGGGGGGGAGTTCACATTATTCATGAGGTTTTTGTTTTTGTCTGAAACAGCGAAGTTTACAGTCTAGTCATGAAATTGATGCTTATGTGACATTATACTTTGTTAGAAAGAAGACAGGTAAAGACTCGAGATTACAGGTAAGTTGGAAACAACTTATCTTTTATCTTCCCTTCTAACTAAACATTACAGCCACAGGAACAACTCCATTAAATATTTTCTGTTACCTAGGGCCTTGATTATGCCACTCTAAATTCTTTCTTCCTATCTAGGAGGATTTCAGTCTTCCAAGAACTATTCACAAGTGTGATTATTATACTTTTCTTCAACTGCTGTGCATTTCAGAGGCTTTCGTTTTAACCAAGGTACAGCAAAAAATCTCTTTGGGCTAACAATGATTGGACACATAAATCAATGAAGTCCTCTCTCTTACATCTATCTCAATTTTTAGTTCAAAACAAACACAGACTACATAACTGTTTACAGCAGCTCAGACAACCATACACTGCAGGTTTTCTCAAAAAGTCCCACTTTCAATTAGCCCTAAATCATAGTTCCTATAAAGCATATTCTACACTTGTTAAAACCATTTTTTCAATAAGGTTACCATAATAACTACAGGATCTGGAAATTAGAGGAGGCTTTCTGAAGCCAGCTCGTTTAGACAACTGGTTTATCTATGGTCAATATTACAAAGCAGGTGTAATTATACAAATCTAAAAATGTTCTGAAATGGATTTTCTCCATCCCCTGACTGCAAATGCCCTCCCTTAATTCAAGATGGAAAATGGCCTCTATTGGGCACCATATCCAAGACTGTGTATTAATTAATATATTATCTCAATCTGAAAAATGCAACGAGGTAGGTGTTATTCTCATTACATTATACATAAGGAAAGTCGTATGCCAGGAGGATTAATAATTCCTGTTAATTCAGCGGAAGATTCAAACTCAAGTCTCCTTTCCCCTACATCATGCTGCTTTTCTTCCGTGTTTTGTCTCCATGTGTCCCCTCCCCATCCCGTTCCCTCTCCCATCCCTGAGAAGGGAAGAAAGAGTCTCACACAAAAACTCAATCACTATGACAGACTTTCAGGCATCTAACAGATAAACTGATAATTATACAAAACTAAAAGTATCACAAACAAATTTCCAAGATTATTGGTTAAATGCATGTACTTACATCAGCCCTTTCTTGAAATCCAATGAAGTTCTATTTACGTTTTTGAGTTTTTAAAATTGTATACCTATAAGAGCAATAAGAATGCTAGGAGAGCAAAATTTAGGAAGCTGGAAAGCAGACGAAGGAGTGATGATTGACTTTTCAGATTTGAAAAAGTTGAATCCCACTCAGTAAGAAAAGCCAAGAAACAATTTATTTTGCATCACAGAACCCAAAAGGCTCGGCAACTGGCAACAGCAACAGGTAAAGGTGGGTTGAAGCTCTCCTTAAGAAGTAGGTAGAGGGGCACCTCGTGGCTCAGTCATTAAGCGTCTGCCTCCGGCTCAGGTCATGATCCCAAGGTTCTGGGATTGAGCCCCACATCAGGCTCCCTGCTCGGCGGAAAGCCTGCTTCTCCCTCTCTCGCTGTGTCTCTCTCTGTCAAATAAATAAATAAAATCTTTAAAAAAAAAAAAAGAAGAAGTAGGTAGATACCCAGATTGTCTTCTCTATCATTCTGTTACATGACTGCCCCTCCACCAATTTAGGAGAACATGGGACACTTACGCTCTATGCTGAGGAACACCATTCACAACTGACTGCAAGTTCAATACTGAAATCAGGGGAAATAAGTGAAAATTTACGGAGCAAACAGAATGCTGAAATCTATGCTTAGCTTCCCTGGGCAGGAGCTTTGAAGAGTATTTTCTAAGGAAACCAACTAAAAATAAAGATACTGACAATCAAGTTTTTACCAAAAGAATGGCCCAGATCATTTTATATTGAATTCCATTGTCAACCACCACATTCCCATTTGCAGAGAGCTTTCAATTAGTGTCTTTTTATCCAGCCCTTAAGTAGGAGTGAAGAGCCAGGTTCAAACATGTGGGGGAAGCTTCTATTATAAATGACAGAAGCCAAAGCAAATCAATAAACAGAAGCAATGAGGAAGATACAAGGACTCCATTAAGAGAACACTTCAAATAAACCATCATTAATGTCTTCAGAGAAAAAACACTACTGCATTCATGAAACAAAAATATGCTATGAAAAAACATAGAAAAAGTGATCTTGGAGTACAAAAAGGACAGCAGAAATGAAAAGCTCAGCAAAAAGGTGGAAGACAAAGTAGCAGAAATCCTCAGACATCAGACGAAAATGATAAATACATGGAAATAGGAAAGAAAATAAGAAAACTGGACAACTAAGGAGTCCAGCATCAAAACAACAGGAAAGCCAGAAAGAGAGGACCAAAGAAGTAGGAGTAAGAGTAGGGGACAAGTCAGTAAAGACAATTCAAGGATACTTGAAAGCTACGAATATCTAGAGTGGAAAGGTCCACCGAGTGCCCAGCAGAATGAAGGAAAACTGTACCCCTGTCATCATGAAATTTAAAACGGGATTTCAAAACAAAGGATAAAAAACAGAAAGGCATTGGATTTCTCAAATTCCATAACAGAACATAGAAGATAATAGAGCAATTCCCCCAAAATTCTGAGGCAAAAAAATTTTACAACCTAAAATACAATGTCTTTTCAAATTATCAAGCAAGGGTGAAGAAGGTAAAATGATCTACTAGACATATATCTTAACTTATTATATGCCAATTTTCCAAGCAATTTTTAAAGAATCAACTCATTTAACCAAAAAAAGACAGTTTTCAGAGAAACAAGGTCTCAGAAGTTTTTCTCCAGTGTACCCTTTCTCATATAAGTAATGGAAAAATGTGTTCCATCAAGCCAGAGCAATAAACCAAGAAAGAGTGTGAATGATTAACAGGAACAGGGGCTGCCATCCCAGAAAGATGCAAAGGGGATCCCCAGAACCATGGTGAAGAGAGATTCCCATGACATATGCTACATGGCAAGCCTAGAAATCAACCAATCTTTGGGGGAAATTTATTCAAGAACATGAAAGTGTTAATGTCTTTAGGAGTATTTATACAACTGGTATGAGTTTGGGGATAAATTATGATAAATCCATAATAAATTGAGCAATAAAATCTATCAACTTGGTCACCTGGGTGGCTCAGTTGGTTAAGTATCTGCCTTCGGCTCCGGTAATGATCCCAAAGTCCTGGGATCAGCCCCACATCTGGTTCTCTGCTCAGTGGGGAGCCTGCTTCTCCCTCTCCCTCTGTCTACAGCTCTACTGCTTGTGCTCTCTGTCAAATAAATAAAAATCTTAAAAAAAAAGTCTATGAACACAATGATTATTAATGACAGGGGAACAAAGATCTGTGCAAGAAAAGAAACCAAGTATACTTGTTAATTCATTCATTAGTAGCATGCACATAATCATCGTAACATGAACACAGAATACTAATCTAACAAAAAGATGTCTGGTGAGGTGTATTTAAGACAGCCAAATCCCCATCTTATATGGTTGGAAGTCAATAAAAAATGTCAAAACTGGAAATATGAAGTAGCAAAGAAACATACTATTTAGAGATATGGATGAAAACACCAAAAGAATCTGTTAAAAGCACTGAAAGTGGTTGCCTCTAGGGATAGGAAATGGGGAAAATTTTCAAGGGGATTAATCATATTTATAAAGCCTTCTAGAACCATTTGGCTTTTTAAACTACATGTATGTATAAATTTCACAGAAATACAAATTAATTTTTGAATGTCCATTCAAAGATTTTTTTCATTGAAGGCAGCAAAGTATGAGGGTTAAAAGTTAGTAGACTGCTTGGGTTGTAATCCTAGCTCTTTCATTTGTAACTATTTGACTTCAGGAAAATAGCTTTAAAAAAAAAAATCTCTGCCTCAGTTTCCTATTTCATAAATGAGGGTTATACTACTTCCCTCAAAGAGTTTTTTGAGGATTAAATACATGCAATTTGAACAGTGCCTAGCTCAATGCATGTTTATAATCATTTTTATTTGTGCAAATATAACACTTGAGGGTATTCTGTATCAGTCTAAATAATAAAAGGAATAAAACTAGAACAGTATGTCATTTCATTTCATTCCAATTCCAAATTACATTTATTGGCCCAAAATGATAATTTAAAAAATTCCAAGAACCAATGAATTAACATTCTAAGTAGCAAGTGATTTATTAGGCAACCCTTTGATAACTGAAAATAGTTGATTAGTATGGTCACTTCTTCAATGTCTATTCAATAAGGTATAGAAGGTTCTTTAATATTACATCCACTTAAAGAATATTTACAGCCCTTAATATTCTAACCTTCCTCTACTTAGCAATTTGAGAAATTGATGGAAAGTACTAATATGTCTTCTAGGGGAAAATGAATTAACTTTCATTTATAATTCTCCCTTTACCAAAAAGAAATTATTTTAAAAGCTGTCTTCATATTTTCTGAGAACTGACTAATCTTTTAGTATTTTTAGGGCCAATATACATGTGAGTTAAAATTCATTCATCTGAAGTATGTCAAGAAAAAGGGAAAGGATCCTCACAATAACTCTCAAGACAGAATATCATTTTCCCTCATGTAGATGAGGACTCTATCTGCCGCATATTTATTAGTCTGTTGGGTTACCAGCTAGAAGACATACAATTCTCCAGCAACTTAAAATACTTCACTGAACTGCAGTTTGGTGTGAGATGTCAAAGGATGAAATGTGCATGCATAAGTGGTCAACTGAAGATGAATGTTTTATATGGTTTTTGTACCAAACTCAGAGACAGTGTTAAAAATGAAATACACATTAAAAAAAACTCCCAAACAATCCAATTTAAAAAATAGGCAGACACCTGAATAGATAATTTCCCAAAGAAGACATATAGATGGTCAGTAGCACAGGAAAAGATGCTTGACATCATTCATCATCAGAGAAATGCAAATCAAATCCACAATGAGAAATCATTTCACATCTGTCAGAATGGCTAGTACCAAAAAGACGAGAAATAACAAGTGTTAGCAAGGATGTGGAAAAAAGGGAACTCTTGTGCACTGTTGGGGGGAAGGTAAACTGGTGCAGTCACTGTGGAAAACAGTACAGAAGTTCCTCAAAAATTTAAAAATAGGACTACCATACAATCCAGCAATTCCACTTCTGGGTATTTATCTGAAGAAAACAAAAACATAACTCAAAAAGATACATGCATCTCTTAAGTTCACTGAAGTATTATCTATAATAGCCAAGATATGGAAGCAACCTAAGTGTCCATCAACAGATGAATAAAGACACACACACACACACACACAAATGGAATATTACTCAGCCATAAAAACAATGAAATCTTGCCATTTGTGACAACACAGATGGACCTGGGGGTATTATGCTAAGTGAAATAACTGAAAGACAAATACTATAAGATTCACTCACATGTGTTATGTTAAAAACAAATGAACAAAACAGAAACAGAATCATTAACACAGAGAACAAACTAGTGTTTGTCAGAGAGGAGAGGTGTAGGGGTATAGGCAAAACAGATGAAGGGATTAAAAGGTAAAAACTTCCAGTTATAAAACAAGTCAAAGGGATGTAAAGGACAGTATAGGGAATACAGTCAATAATATTGTGATAACTTTGTATGGTGACAGATGGTAATTAAACTTATCATGATTTCATAATGTATATAAATGTTAAATGACTACTTATGCATCTGAAACTAATATAATGTTGTATTTCAACTATAGTTTGATTTTAAAAACCTGAAATACATCAGAATGCTCCAAGTAGTAATGAGCCATATTTGAATATCCATGGTGCCAGCCACATACTCGTGGGTTCCTACAGCTGTATAAAGGGACCCCAAATGAAGACATTCTCATGATACTGAAGCAGCCTCATGGACAGTAATCTTTCCATTTCCTGAGGCAGCCTACAATACTGCTTGTCAAATCTAATTACAAGCAAAAGAACAGAAATCTATCACTTGTCTAGTACCTTGTTAGCATGTCCCCAATGAGCCAATGTGAAATGAATGCAACAGAGTAGTCCACTTGAAAAAAAAAAACAAAACAAAACAGGGAGACATTGTCAATGGTGCTCCATTAAGGTCTGGGTGTCAGAAAGAATACTATGATAGAACTAAGTATTTCCAGATGAATATATAACATGCCAGTCTTGCTAAAATTAAATTTATTCACAGGTGATAGTGTTTTCTAATACTTGCAGACTACTTGGGTACTGCTTGCTAAAAACATTTTGGGAAGTTGTACATCAGCTCTTAATCTACATGAAGTGTATGGAGTTAACTGTCAGGTTGCACAACTGAAAATTAAGAAGAGCATTTTACTTTTTCTTTTTTTTTTTTTTACTTTCATCTCATGTGGAGAAATCCTAGTTCCTCATCTGCAGCATTTAACTCAATCATGGCAGTTGTTTGAGTGTAACAAGAAAAAAAGTTCCACTCACAGTGGAGTAATATTATACATTTATTATTATGGGCATAGCAGGGACTACAGACAATTTGGAAGGAGGGAGGGAGGGAAGAAGGAAGAAAACATTGGGAGAAATACTGTAGACTGTAGGTGACTCCTTCTGCCAGTCCCCTTCACTTCAAACATTTTTTGCCATAAAATGAGTTTGAGATGGAAGATGGAAATCTATTATTGCCTAAAGCAGTCTCCATTACTCCTTTATGCCTCTAATTGCAATGGTATTTTACTGAATGTAGTTTTACTGTTGAAAGATAATTATACCTGGTTGTCTTTATTATGGCTCCAAAACGTAATACTTTCAAGAAGAAACCTCAATCTCTTCTGATACTGCAGGAAAACCTGCCTGCGTTGGACTCCCTGAATATAACAGCTCTTCCTTCTGCCATCTTGTCCATCTCAATAAATAGCTCTTTCCTTTTGGCTCTCACCAAAAGCCTTGGGAGCATCAGTTTTGGCACCTCATTGTCTCTCATACACTCAATTCATCAATACATCCTTTTGGATCTAATTGCCCAAATTAAGCCCTTTCAATACCTCCAGTGCTACAACCATAGCCTGTCATCATCTCCCGTATGAACTCCAGCAATATGCTCCTATCTGGTCTCCCTGTCTCCACTTTTGCCTCCCGGTGGTCTAAAAAGCTCACAGAAGCACAAGTAATCCTTTTAAAAAGACAAATCTAATCATGTCACTACCCTTTTTAGAAAAATGCTAATGACCTCCCTTTATACGTAGAATAAAGTCCAAAGCACGTATCTTACCAAAATTTGCAAGTGCCTGGTGATCTGGCCCTCAATCCTCTGAATATATCTGCTACCATTCTTCTTGATCACTTGCTCCAGCACCACTAGGTTTACTTGCAGCTCCTTCAGTACTTCCGCCCTCTGGGATTTCACACTAGCTGTTCCCTCTGCCTGGAACAGTCTTCTCAGATACCTAAGTGACTTGCCTCCCCACTAGTTCAAGTCCTTCTCAGATATCACTATCAGTTTATATCAAAGAACATGCTCCCTCTATCCTTCACTTTAGTTTCTTACCCTGCTTTATTTTTTTCTTAGTACCCAACACTAAATTGAAGACAGATCATATACTTATTTGCTTATTTGTATTGCCTAACTCTCTAGCTTCAGGAAATCTGCTTAGTTTCCTGCTATACCCACCATATCTAGAACAAATTTTATCACTCAATAAGGATCTGTTGACTAAATGAACTGAGAAACTACACTGATCTGCACTTCAAGAGAAATTTAAAGGATCTGATGGTAATTTTGATCATACATAAATCGCATAACAGAATTTATTGCCTACATATGGCTCCACTCTGAAGCACAAACTTTCTCATTTGATCTCTACACAACCCATGAGGTAACAAAATTGATTCACAAAGAATAATTGTGATGGTTAATTTTACGTGTCAACTTAACTGCACCAGGAGGTGCCCAGATATATGGTCAAACATTATGCTGGTATTTCTGTGAGAATGTGTTTGGTTGATAATAATGTTTAAGTCAAAAGATTGCGTAAAAGAAGATCACAGGCCATAATGTGGGTGGGCCTCGTCTAATCAAGTAAAGACCTGTATAAAACAAAATGCTGATCCTCCCTCAAGTAAGAGGGAATTCTCCTAACAACCTTCACACTGGAACATTGGTTCTTCCTGACAGATGGCTTTCAAACTAAGACACTATCAGCTCTTTCTGATTCTACAACAGCTTTCAGCCTTTGGGCTTCAACTAGGAGATTGGTGCTATAGATTTTGGACATAGCCAGCCCCCATAGTCATGTGAGCCAATCCCTTATAATAAATCACTTTTTAAAGTGTGTGTGTGTCCCCTACTGGTTCTCTAGAGAACTCTAATACAGTAAGGAACTTTACCAAGAGCACATTGCCAGAAAAAGAAGTTCAACAAAGTTCTGTTTCCAAAGTCTACACTTTAATAAACACCACTCATGGGATATAATAAGGAAACAAATTTCATTCTTCCCCTGACTCTAAAGAAAGATTTTTCCCTTGTCCCTGGATGAAGTCTTTGTCGAGTCCCATAAATTTTTCCCTTACTCTTAGATAAGAAAAAGTCCTGTGAACAACTGTCCAGCACCAGACATTAATGCAGACTCCAAAATTGGTTCAACTAGTCATCTAGTCTTCATCTAGTCACTGCTGCTGTCTGCTGTGGTTGGGCACTTACATGGGAGAAAAGAACATATTCCCTTCTCTTTCCCCACCTATGCATGTCCCTTTTCCCCAGGTGTCTATTTTTTGGTTCTCCTGCCAGGATCAGATTGACAGAGGATACTAAGAGAACAGGGCATGTATTTGATGGCAGGTGCAGTTACCACTTAAAGTAGGGATCTCCAGTGGCCTATGCAGAGTTATGGACTCTCTCAAGGGTACTCCCCTCTGACCACTGCCATGGATGGGTCCTGCCTTTCAGGTGGCCACTATAGCTTCAACTCCTGTCTCTCTTCTAATCCCCTTATACTCTCACTGTTCCATTGCCACTTCCTTGCAACTTTCTTAGCAAAAAAACTTAAAATGGGTCCAGCCTAGCATACTGGCCATGGGAAGACACTCATTCTCTTCCAGCTCCTTTTCAAAGAGTGCTGTTACTTCCCATCACAGCTGCAAGTTCACATTTGCTTTGACTCCAGAAACAGTTCACCAGCTTGTCTTTTCAATACTCTAGGTTTCCTGAGGGTGGGCCTCAGATTCTAGTTCATTGTGTAACCAAACTTCAGAACACAAGTATCAGCATCTCCAAGTGATCTAGTAATGGGGCTCCCAGGCTTGATAAAAGAGAAGGCACAAGCACATCGAGAAGTAAAGAGGCTCACAGGACAGATTTCTCCAAAAAAAATTCTTAAGAAATCCTAACCACATTCCCTTAAACTTTCCATATCCTTGAAGTAGGTGAGGAATTCAAGAGTCCTGAAACTGGCTCTAAAATATCTACTTAGAAGTATTCACTTAGTGGTCTAGCATCTCACTTTGAAAGTGTACACTGACTGTATATCTGGGGGCCACAGTGGAAAATGAAGAGTCCCATTCCAACATCTTCTTAGAGTATACACTCTGGGTCCCTCTCCCACATCTCCTTGGACCTTACCATTTTATCACAAAGCTGTTCGATTTCCTACTTCCAGTATCTGCATCTCTGAGCCTGAGAGGAAGCTGGCAGTAGACAAGTGCTGGAAATTAATTTTTCCTGGAGTAGCCATCCACCAATGACTCACCCCCTGGATGACATAAACCTAGACGACAGCGTCCCATTGGGAATGAGCTCCTTTACCCACAACTGCAACTCAGGTCTCTTAAATGAAGCACCCAACAGTGGCCATCTTCCCTTTCCTGTCTGACTCTCCCAATAGCTTATTAGTGCTTCCTGGGCTTACCTCCTAAATAAAAGCCAAAGAACTCAAATCTTTTTCTCATAGTCTGCTCCCAGGGGAATCCAAACTCAGATACTCTTATACTCTTAATCATTCTGCTACTTTATCATTGTTTTGACACACCAAGTCCTTCCCTCCAAGTTTGTGTCCACAGCTCAGAGTAAGAGCCTTTAGGAAAGGTCACTGATGAGAGCTGTCAACTACCCACTGTGATGGCCACAGGTTCCACAGTCTAGCAAAGTGAGCACTTTTAGGTCACTGACAGTTTGATAGCATGAATACACCTGATCCCAGGGAGCCAGGCTGAGACCTGCTCTCTATTTCAGGCTGACCAAGCACTCAAAGCATGGTGATGCTTTAAGCTACTTGTGAACAGTGAACAGTGATGTTGCCTTTGAAAGAAAAATGCCAATGTTAGTAGATCCGACAGCATATCTGTCTTCCAGATCTTAATTGTCACCACGAAGGGCAACCCAGTGGGATTCATTTTCTACCTCCCTTCAGACTCAGATCAGTAGCTCTTCACTTCTGTTAACTACATAGTACAGAAGTAAATCCACCCCATGTAGCATTAACGTGTTCAAGCCAAGTCATACCAGTTTGTATCTATCTCCGGTTTCCAGCAAAAGCTAATATGTAATTATAGAGATTGTTCAGTAGAGGTAAAAATTATATGTCATGGGTACGAAGTGAGGGAACCTTGGAAAATATATGCCATAAATGTAAATGGGCAATATCAGACATCCATTCATTAATCGCTCTATATGTACTGAACACTGTGCTAGGCCACAGAGCTAAGAAAGAAAATAGCTCTGTCTGCCTTTGAGGGAATCACAGCCTGATATGAAGACAGCTCCATAAAGAGAAGCTATGATGAATGTGCTAAGTGTTGGTATGGACTTAAGAATGTCTAGCAATGGGAGCAGAAAGGAAAGAGTATGTTTGAGTGATATGGGAATTGGGAAAGTCCTCAGTGAGAAGGTAAAGCTTGAGTTGATTCTTAAAAGGGGACGGAAATTTTTCTCAACAGTTAAAAACCTAGAGAACATTCCAAGCAGAAATAGCAGCTGTACACATGCATAAAAGTAAAGAGAGCACAGGGTGATTCCCATTAGAAGTGGAGGTAACAAGGGTCAATAATGAACTGAACAGGTAGGCACAAGCAAATAAACCTTTTAAGAAAGAACTGGATAGGTTTTAAATTTCATTTTACTAGCATATTCTCATGAACATATTTAAAAACAGAATTTAATCTGCAATCAGGCAACACAATAATCAGATTGTTTCAGGAAACGGGAGGGGAGAGGAGGCACAGATTGATTACTACACAAATGGATGAGAGGCAACTTCTTTAACAAAACATCCTCATTTCCCGTTTCCCACCCACACTGAGCTTGTTTCCTCCTCCCCCCCCAGATGTTTGCCTGACTGTAATCTTGTCAAACTGCAATGCAATTCTCCCTCCAAATCTATTTCAAAAAGTGCATTTTACTAAGAAACTTTGAGTTTAGTTGTTAGCTCTGTAGTAGATGATCCAAGCAGACAAGCCTATTTGCCTTACAATATATTCTGGAGGTTTCCTAAGGAGAGCTGCTCTGTTTTCAACCACTGAAAAAACAAGGCAATTACTTTTCCTGAGAAACAAAGTCTGAAGAGCACAGGTTATCAACCAACTTAATGAAGTCGAGGTGTCAGATTTAGAAGTTTAGTTTCTATGGACAGGTAGGATAAACCCCTGCTAACCACAGTGAGGAAAATACTAATACCCCAAACCACTGTTCCAAGACCAATCTACCCACTACTAAGGATGCTCTCACTAGGCTCCATTAAAGGCCTCAAGACCATCCAGGGGGCCCTTATTCTCTTTGTTCTTCATTTGTAGACTGCACTTCCCCCTGTAAATTAGCTCATCCCCATCCAACATGTCTGTCATTTCAGATCATGATCATTCTCTTCCACTCCCTCCCATGTCAGAGAAAGGTGAAGGAATGTGCTTCTGGAAAGCAATGCAGCAAGTGTCTGAAGGCTACGAGGCCTGCTCAGCAGCTCTCAGACATCCCTGAGCTACACACAATCGCACTGCCACCCCTCCCCACTGCCCGCCCCCCTCCCCCAACCCGGGACCATCTCAGAACAGCTGGGCTCTTCCAGAAACGGTTGTGAAATGTACCGTGAAAAGAAGGGACACAGTGAAACTCCACTTAATGGCAAAGCAGCAGCTTACTAACCAGGCATCACAGTTCAGCTTGTTGGTCTTTTCATCAGTGATCACCAGTGTGTCTGCCACTTTTACAGCCAAGGAGTTAGCAACAGACACAAGCTTGTCCAGACACTACTGGAAATGGCTGGGGGGCAAAGATGAATATCCAGGCAGTTCAAAAGACTTCGGCTCCCGAGGGCATGTGCATGCTCTCCATCTATCCAAATTCCAAGCTCCCTTTTCACTCACCCCATTCCCTCCACACCAAATCCTCTTTCAACAAACTGAGCAAGCATTTCTTTAACATTCACCTTACTCAAGATGCTTAATTTATGCATTTGTTTGCTGGGCACTGAATTTTTTTAAGCCAGCTATTAATTCATTCTGATGGTGAAATTTCCATAATGTAATTCCTTGGGTAGCAAAGAAATGGCTTTTTTTTTTTTCCACTGTTACATTTTCTCCAGGTATTATTATGAGTGTTCCATTTAGTCCTGCAATTAGTCTTACATTTAACATAGGCTGACTTCACAGAGACACATTTATCACTTTCATTGCCTAATGCTATGAAAAATTCTTGGCATAGACCTGTGGCCTACAATTCTCATTCAACTTTGGTAGTTGAACAACCAAGCATATGAAGAGGGAGTCACTCCACACACATTACGCTCTTTCTTGCAACTGGTCCACATTGTTCCGTTTACACAGACATCTTTCTCTTTTCCCCATGCCACTCCCCTCTGCAAACCTCTGACCTCTGTCTAGTCATCCTCATTTGTTAGCTTAAAAATAACTTATTCAAACCTTCCCAAGCCTCCAATCCCCAAACTAAGACCAAGAATTTTTTTTGACCATTACATCCCTGATTTTAGCCATCTGACATATTCTCGGATGACCAAGTAGTAGAAGGTGAATTATAAGATGACCACATGTTCTATCACAGTTTGACTAAAAGGGTACTATCCTACCACTGAAATCATTAATAAACTCCCTCTTTCACTCTCAAAAATGTCACAAAGTGGGTGTTACAGTACACAGCCACCTTTATAATCAAATGTTGGAAGAAAAGTATATTCTGTATTCAAAGAATCTGCACTGAAGTCTGAGCTCTAGTATGTCTTTGTTGTGCGGACTTGAGCAAGTTACTTCCCCTATTTAAACTCAGTTTCCTCATCTATAAAGCAGGGTCTAAGACAATATCTCCCTCAAGGATTATCTAGGAAATAATAGAGTGAAAATTACTTTGAAAACAGGCAAATTGCTATGCAAATCATGGTTATCACTCCATCACTATAGCTGTATATATAGAGTTGTATACTGAAGTAGTTGTGAGACAAAATCTAGGAAGATATCACAGAATAATGAAAAGATTTCTCAGAATTAAAAACTTTGGTTCTTAGCCTCATTCTGTTATTAAGAGATTATAATCACATCCTTTCCCCAGGACATCCTGACCTATAAATAGACGAAAAGTTCCCTATGGGTGCTTCCAGCTCTAAAATGCCTTGATTATGCATCAGTGAGTATCTCATACTATTTCTAGATTAATTCTGACCCAAAGAGATGTTTGATTTACTTAAAATGTGATTTTTTTAAAGATTTATTTATTTTAGGGCGCCTGGGTGGCTCAGTTGGTTAAGCGACTGCCTTCGGCTCAGGTCATGATCCTGGAGTCCCTGGATCGAGTCCCGCATCGGGCTCCCTGCTCGGCAGGGAGCCTGCTTCTCCCTCTGACCCTCCCCCCTCTCATGTGCTCTCTGTCTCTCTCATTCTCTCTGTCTCAAATAAATAAATAAAAATCTTTTAAAAAAAATAAAAAATAAAAAATAAAGATTTATTTATTTTAGAGAGAAAGTGCATGTGCAAGTGGGGGGGAGGGGCCGAGGGCAAGGGAAGCAAACTCCACATTGAGCATGGAGCCCTGTATGGGGCTTGATCTCACCACCCTGAGATCATGACCTGAGCTGAAGTCAGGAGTCAGAGGCTTAACCGATTGAGCCACCCAAGCACACCTAAAATGATGTGATTTTTATAAATTTACTCAGATGTCATACTTCTGAGCACAGACCAGGGTACTCCACCTGTTAGCAGTTGTACACTCTAAGTTCAGGAACTACTCAGTTGGTGAAATTACTGATCAAGGGGTAGGTGCTGAGAGGTCGTGGAACACAAAACTATATTTATGTGATCAATAGCTGCCTTCAAAAAGATTAACAACTAAAACTCAAGGCTTTCATATCATTCTTCCTACCCTCTGACTTACTGCAAGTGTTTCCCTTCTTCTGCTAGCTCTACTCGCAGCCTGAACATAAAAAAGCAAAATCTCAAACCATACCTATTTTTTCAAGAAATGAGAAGTTTCTATTTAAGTTCCACTTCAGATTAATTCCTAATTGTCCACTAATTACAGAAAAAGCATTTGACTACTTTTGGATAATTTTAATATCGGATATCAACATATACCTGGGTGCATTTTGAGGTTCAGTCTGATGCCCGAAAATATGCAACATGCCACTAAGATTTCAGTTGAAGCAGCTTCCCTCAGTGGCATCAGATTTGGAAAAAAATATTGCTGCCTGGTTACAGGATATGTCAGGAATAAGCGGGTCACAAACCTACCTCCCCCTTTTACTCCACAGATCAACCCCAACCTAAGGCATAAGGCATATATGTCCTCCAGATCAGTATTAGGGTAGTAAAACGGATTGGATTTCACAAATCTCTGATATATGGAAGCCTTATCCTTGAACTTGTTCCTGAAAAACATCCTAGTGTCTAGAAACCAAATAACCAAAAGATGCCATCTTAAAGCCAAAAATCTACTTGAGATCCATTCCATCACCTGGAATCTGTCTTAGTCCATTCAGGCTACCATGACTAATACCACAGGCTGGGTGACTTAAAAACAGAAGAAATTTATTCTCGTAACTCTGGAGACTTGCAAATACTAGAACAAGGTGTCCATATGGTCATATTCTTCCTGATTCAGAGCCAACGTCTCCTCACTCTGTCCTTGCAGGGTGGAAGTGGTTAGAGATTTCTCTGGAGCCTCTTTTATAAGGCACTAATCCTGTTCGTGAGGGTTCCATCTTAACACCATCACCTCCGGGGTGTATGATTCCAACATACAAGTTTGAAGGGGACACAAATATTCAGACCATAGCACTCCCTCACAACACTACCTAGACTATGATCGCTAATTGTTGGCTCTCTACACCTAGAGTTTGCCCACCAGAACAGACATCCACTGGTGGCACTGGTAGTCTTTTCTATTTCCTTACCCTCTGATCATGTGCCCCCAATTACCCCTAGCGGGTCGATTTAGGTCTGCCCAGTCCCATGAAAGTTGTCAGTTCCTGCTCCTGCTGGGTGCTAATGGGTTATTGGTACGGAAATGTCTCTAATTCTATGTGCTAAAGACTTGCCTAAGGAAAAGTAGGTTCATCAATAACTTATAGATGATATATTTATATGCTTTTCTTTTCATGCTACCAAAGGATAACTGTAAATTGGCTCTAAGCATACTCAATTATATATTTGCATGCTGCCCGATGTAAATATACTCTGATGGTTTTAAGAGAATATTCTTGTGGGTAATTATCTCAACTCCTCCTTTTAGTTAAGAAGTTCTATGAATATTCTCCGTGTGCACGACCCAGACCCTAACACTCTCCATCATATATTGCATTACAGGTATCTTAATGTAGGTTTTTGGTTTTCTTTTTTTTTTAAAGAGTATGCTCAGCAATAATTAAACACATCTAAATAATGATCTTCTTTCTGGTGTTTTCATGCTTAATGCCTCAGTGCATCTCATAAACTACCATTTATTAGGTCCATTCATGCTCCAGATATGTAGACTATTACATTTGGACTAGACTTCACATTCCTGATTTAAGGATGCATAACTGAGGACCAAAAAGGAAAGGAGAATGGCCCAAGAATATAGTTAGTGGCCAGGCGAGGACCAAAATCCAACTATATGTAGTTGCAAATCCAGGAGCTTTCTGATCAGAGTGCCAGGAATATGATATGGTGTGCTGAGCGATGATGCCCTCAGCCCAGCCAGGTGATCCTCAGCAATGAGCAGCCTCACCTATTTATATCCACATGCCTATCAAATATTATCATTTCTATGCATACCATGATATAAAAGATTAGAAGTTACTGTTTTTACTCCTTTCCCCCCATAGTTTTAAGCTGCAATGTCAAAAATAGAGTGTTTTGCTCAAGATAATACAACTTATGGAATGATCTGAATTAGAGCCATTGGTTTAATCTTACCCAAAGGGTTCTTCTTTTGAGTTTATTTGTGCTTTAATTCCTATCAGCCAGAGACAAAATACGACAACTTTCCTCTACCAATTTGGGTGATGAGGCTGTAGGCCTTCAAATCCAGCTGGCAGCTGATAAAGAATCAAAATAGCACCATGCTAAAGAAGAGGGAAATGATATTTTTAATTCCAAAAGCCAGGGGCAAAGAAGAACCCTGAAGGTTCTGAGGATGGTGTGAATGATGCAAAGTGGTGACTGTTTTATTGACCTGAACTGAAAGGCTCCAGAGTAGAGTGGAGAGGAGAAAAGCATCTACAAAATCCCACAGATGTGTTTATATGATAATTAACATTTTTGGTGAATAAGAAAAAACTCATTCAAAAATACTGAGTTTGATAATTTGACCATGCCTGAGGGGGGGGAAATGTACAAGTTTATAGTCAAATCTGCTAATTATTCTTCCATTTAAAATACTGCACTCCCGGGGCGCCTGGGTGGCTCAGTCGTTAAGCGTCTGCCTTCGGCTCAGGTCATGATCCCAGGGTCCTGGGATCGAGTCCCACATCAGGCTCCCTGCTCAGCAGGAAGCCTGCTTCTCCCTCGCCCACTCCCCCTGCTTGTGTTCCTGCTCTCCCTGTCTCTGTCTCTGTCAAATAAATAAATAAAATCTTTAAAAAAATAAAATAAAATACTGCACTCCTTCTGGCTTAATAATTAGAACCCTGACCACCCTGATTCATATAATCTTCACTCTAAATATATCTTATTCTCATAGAAATACAAAGATTTGGGGCACCTGGGTGGCTCAGTCAGTTAAGCATCTGACTAGATCTCAGCTTAGGTCTTGATCTCAGGGTCCTGAGTTCAAGGTCTGCATTCGGCTCCATGCTGGGCATGGAGCCTACAAAAAGAAAAGAAAAGAAAGGAAAGGGAAAGGGAAAGGAAAGAAAAGAAAAAAGAAAAACAAAGATCTTTCCATTGGAATCTTAATAATTCATACTGCTTTCCTTCACGGAGAAGATGAGTTACCATATCAGAATTTAGCACTTCATTAGAAAACGACAGAAAAGCCAACTAAACGGGATTAATCAAAACTAGGGGTAGTCCTACTTCAGGCATGGCTGGGTTTAGAAGCTCCAACAGTATTTTCTGGATCTAGTACCACTTTGTCTCCCCACACAATTCTGTGTTGGCTTCATTCTAAGACAGCTTCTCCTTGTGGTTCCCAAAGGCCACAACTGCTCCTGGTCATATCCTTCCAGATTCCTCCCCTGGCAGAAGAGTGAGACAACATAACCAGAGGCAGGCCCGGGGGGGGGGGGGGTGCAAATAATTGGATCTGCTTAAGTGACTTGTCAAACCCTCAACTAATCCTTGTGGCCAGGAAAATGCACTGCTCTAAGAGTCTCAGAGAAAGGGGATGGGTTCCAATGCTAAAGCCATATGGACTGAAAGCAAGGAGAGGTGGCTTCCAGAAGGAAACTGAGGAATGGTTACCAACAGGTAAAAAATGCTGGGTGGCAACAACAGGAGTCCAATTCTCTATTCTGGCTGTCATTTTCTGTCACCTGTCTGTAAGCTACTTTCTGCACCTATGATTCTCTTGACTCTACCTCAGGAACCACCACTGGGATATTAAGATGAATCTAACCAGGCCCCACACTCCAAAAACACAATCTTTCCTGTATCCATCTCAGTTCAAACTCAACATTGATTCTGCTGCTTCCTTTCTCCCACAAATCCTGGCTATGACTTCTGGAGTTTCTGCTGATGGGAAACAAATTTCCCTAAATCCTTATCCTCTTGAGAGAATGCTTCCTCCATTACCCAGCTATTATCAGGTCTTTTGTTCATGTCCCAAAAGTCCATTTCTCTTATTACTCTCTCAGGAGAAGTGTATTATTCCCACATGACCTACATTACATGGAAGGTGTTTGCATTCTCCAAGCTTGTACTCATACACATGACAACTCACTCCATGGTTACATAAAACCCTTTCTCGCTGTCTAACCTCATCCCCAGCCCAGACTGCATAGCTAATTGCCTCAACCATCCTTTCTAAGCTTCGGATGCCTTATATACATAATGGGGACATAATTCGACCTTCTTCACTGAGAACTGGTATGACTGAAATGAGATATTGTTCATCAGGCTCCTAGCATAATGCCTGGCTCACAGGTGTCGCATAAATACTAGCTGTTACTGCTGTCATAGGGGTGGGCTTGTGGGTAGCTGGTCACACTTTTGTATAGTATTACATTTTATACTGCTTCAACATTCTTGGAGTAAAAGAAAACACAATTTATATAAAATGGAATTACTTGAACCTGGTGACAAACCATTCACTATTCTCCTGACCAAAGACCACATCCCAACAGAAACCAAATGTAGAATACTAGTGTTTTGAGCAAGATCCTCATTTATTGACTTTCTTAGTCTTCTCAGAAAAGTGTAACACCCATTTCGCACATGACTTAAATCCCTAAAAGTGAATTTTAAGGAAAAGGCCATTAGTATTTAGGGGGTTCTTACTATGTGTCAAATACAACATAGGTTACTTTACTTAAACCTCACAACTATTTTATCAGTTATTTTCATCAACAAACATTTATTAAATAGTGCCTACATGTTAAGCTTTAAGGACACAAAGATGAAAAGGAAATGCTGTCTGTTTTCCCAGGCCAGTGAGGGAAATAGAATAAGCAAATTAGCAGTCATAGTCAACATGATAATGGCAGGACAGAGAGTGCAAGGCAGGGGACGCAGAGCAGGGGCAAAGGTAGATCGTTTAAAAGAGCTAAAAAATTTAACTTCATTTTGAAGGACAAGCAAAAACCAAGTAAAAATGATGGGAAATGACATTCAGAGGAGGACAGAACTGAGAACATACTATGTATGAGCTCTTTAACCCTCAAGTCAGAGAAGTTTGAGTAACTTCCAAGCTCATGGAATTGCAAAGTGCAGGAGACCAGTTCTAAACACAGCAGATTGAATCCAAAAATGCATACACTTGTCCATTAAGCTATTCCATAGGAAAATGACGTGGAGCACCATAAGTGGTTGGACTCAAGTACATATTTCATCGCAGCGGAAGTAGCAGGAAATAAGGCTAGAAGTAGGTGGGAACTAGATCCAGAAAAGCCAGCGTAACATGCTAAGAAGTATAAATCCCACCCTGAAGGTCAAGTAGATACACAGGACAATCTTCAGCATAGAGTCACAGGACAGACAGATAGATAGATACCCAATAGTACTCACTGCATGCCAGGCACTGCTCTGAGCACTTATGCCTCACCTAACCATGGAAACAACCCCTGGAAGTAAATATAATTATTATCTCTAATTGTAAAAGTGAGGCACAGATTGGTTATGTGACTACCTCAAGGTGGCACAGCTAGCTAAATAATAGAGCCAGGCTTCCAACCAAGCAGTCCAGCTATAGAAGCTATGCTCTTTACCATTCTGCCATCCTGCCTGCAGGTCAACCTTGGAAAATCACTCTGGTTCTGACTGTGTGCTGGATGGACTGGAAAGCAGCCAGAAGGGAAAAGACGGGGACAGTAATACCTACTGTGAAGTTAGTGTCATATCCTCCATATTCCTTAGGCAAGCAATCAAAGTCAGAGAAATTAAGAGATGTTGCCGTAGATGACACAGTATGTGTCAAAATTTTCATTTTGAGTGTCAGATGCTGAAGCCCTTATATTTACAAAGTTTGGGACTTCCTCTTGCTAATTTCAGTAATACTATTCCCAATTAACTGGGTCTAAAATAATGAGGTTTTCTTCTCTATAAATTTGGCATTCAAGTGTAATCCCACTATGTGACATGTTTAAGCATATCAGAAAATCATCCACAAATTGTCAAGCTTCCCTATCCTTGTGTCTTGCATAGTTTTTCTGTGGCTGATGGCTGTAAGAAGAGACTGCAGAACATGTCACTACTTAAAGTTGACAAGCATCATTATCACAGTGAGCAGGTCATTAGGAAAAGCATTACATCTTTTTTATGAATTGCTTTTAATATAAAATTGATCTTGAAATGCAACAAAGGTAAATGCTATAGACTTGTTTTCTTTTTCCTTCTACTCTTTAGTATCATTTGAGTGTTGATGAATGTTACCCATTTCTATTTAATACCTGACTTTATGGTAAAATTCCAACCTGAGACAGGAAATGATATACTGTGGAAGAAATGAGATATTCTCAACCCCTGGTATATGGATTCCAGCCATCTGTCTGCTTAACAAACACTATAGTTTTACAATCAACTGAAAGTCAGAACTGGCTTTCAATATAACAAAATCACGGAAAATGCCATTTCCTACTTTAAGGGTGCCATGTTGCCTCTCCAGAGATTTCCTCTGTGTGCTTAAGGGTACAGATTAAAGAGTGTGCCATAAGGGTGTCTGGGTGGCTCAGTCGTTAAGCGTCTGCCTTCAGCTTGGGTCATGATCCCAGGGTCCTGGGATGGAGACCCCTCCTCAGCCTCCCTGCTCTGCGGGAAGCCTGTTTCCCCCACTTCCCCTGCTTGTGTTCCCTCTCTCGCTGTATCTGTCAAATAAATAAATAAAATCTTAAAAAAAAAAAAAGTGTGCCATAGTAATTTCTTATTAATTGAAACCTACCCTGAACGTTTTATAACTGCTGACATAGTCACTAGCCACAGGTGATTGCTGAGCACTAGATCTCTGATCTGAGAGGTGTCAAACCTATTTTTATCTTTCCTTTGTTAAGGCAACTTTTAGAAATTTAAAGTAGCATGCATGTTTTACATTATATTTCAACTGGACAATGCTATTCTAGAGCCAGGACATCTAGTGATTTTAGAACACGCATCTGTGAATATGCATGTTTTGCGTTGTTTGGTTAAACATAAAGCAAATCCTCTTCCAAGACATTTATTACACTTTGGTTTTCTTCCCCTTAATATAGTCCCCAAAGAGATACTGTAAGTGAATATACCAACACTCAATATCCTTATCTGTGTAAAACTCCACAAATCAGCTTTCAATAGTCTAGGACACTGACTACAAACCATTTTCCAATCTCATCTAGACACAGCTCCCAAAATAGGCTATGTTTTAGGGGATATCTAGAATTCCTGTCATCTACGTGATTACTTATACAAGCTTAATAACCATTTTATGAAATTTTAATATTCAACCTATAAGAAAATATCTCATTCCTAACACACACCGAAAAGCATAAGCTAGATTTGAATAAATACTTGAATTTTTGCCTTATTCCTGCCCAGTATCTTTCAGGATGTGCCACATCGAAAAATAGTATTGTCCACAAATGAGTGCAAGTACACAGTGCAAGAGAACAGACACATGATTTCTCTGTCTTAAGTTTAAAAATGGAAAACTTACCAATTTTGGAAGAAACGATTACTGTCAAGAAGAAGAGAATTGTCACAGTTAACATGTGGCAATCAGTTATTTAAGTAGTAGAATTATGAGAGGTCCAGGGCTCAGGGGGAGAGTTACTTTACTGTGTCACTGGCAGTTCAACTCAAGAGACACTTAATAATTCTGAATTTTTTGCACTGCTTTCAAGTGACCCATAAAAGAGTTTCTCAATTTTTCTTAAAACTGGCAGGATTGGAAGCTTGGACAAAAAGTGAAGTGTCTAATTTGATTGAAGCCAGATAGAAGTGGTGATGACATGCTTGGAAAGAATGCAGTCACTCAGCTGGAAAAATTTTTAAACCCTGGATACTCCCATTCCTTCCTACCTGAAGGCCTACAAATGATCTTCACAGTGCATCAGCCAGAATTCATTTCAGAACTGCACAAAGGTTTATTTTCTACAAATAATAATGCAGCCACTTTTATTCACTTAGAATTTTATTTACAACAATATAGCAGAGACTGCTAGTGCTCATCGACAGCTGCGTCCTCCCCCTTCCCAGGCACACAGACATTCTGCTCTATTGAGTATGACTATGGATGGAGTTCTGTCCAATGCCATGTAAGCCAAAGTGATATGTGCCACTTTCAGGTCTTGTCCATAAAAACCTCCCCTACGTGACCTCTTTTTCCCCATCTGCTGATGAAAGGGTGAGGATTCCAAAAACCAGAAAGAGGTTGCAACCACAAGATGGAAAGTGAGTGGGTTCCTGACCTACTCTGTGGAGCAACACCCCCATTCACCACCCGCTCTGTGAGCAATGATGGGAGTAATAAGAATTTATTGTTTTGGGGGCGCCTGGGTAGCTCAGTTGGTTGGGCGGCTGCCTTCGGCTCAGGTCATGATCCTGGAGTCCCAGGATCGAGTCCCGCATCGGGCTCCCTGCTCGGCGGGGAGTCTGCTTCGCCCTCTGACCCTATCCCCTCTCATGTGTTCTTTCTCTCTCTCAAATAAATAAATAAATAAATAAATAAATAAATAAAAAGAATTTATTGTTTTGGATCTACTGAAATTTTGGAGCTTGTCTAGCATAGCAGGTACCACTGTTTCCTTACCTTATATAAGTAATCTCACGTGTGTTAGCCATTTTGCACTATAGTTTTCCCATTTCGGAGCAAAGAGTGAGAAGAAATTTGAAAGTGTAATTCATCTAATGACAAATGGACAAATGAGTACCAAGAGGTCACGTGACTGGTTCAGTTATCACAGGACACTATGGAAACCAGATGCCTCGGCAAATAAACATCTAGCTATAAATGATAAGATGAAGCACATGCAATACAAACAGACACTGAATTCAGTGTGACCGAGCTGAAAGAGAACTGTATTTTAAGGAGTAAGCTGTGAGTAATTATCAGCAGCGCCGAAGCACTCTGCTATGGGCATATCTAACTTTATTCCAGCATCCATGAGGCTGAGTTGAAGAAATACATCATTAAATAGAATGAGGCAAAAATACAAAACAGGCAAGCGTGAACCACAACACATATTACTGGCCAGTAGTAGTTAAGGATTCCGCCAATATCCTTGTTGCAGGAGGATCGACGTTAGCGATACCCCCGAAGTCCGTTGACATCTTCACATTCTATGGTGTTTTTCCATTTGTCCTTTGTGTCTTTAATAAAACTGAGTCAAGAGCAGTCTCTAAGGCAATAGTAAAGAAGTACCTGGGCCAGGCAGACCCAGCAGCAGTACCTGGCCTAGGCTTTTGACTAGTTAGGTCTCATAGCACATTCATCATTAAAAGAGACCAGATCCATTTAGGCTAACCTTGCCTTAAAATATGGCACCCAACCAGGTACTATAGTTTTTTGGATCTACGTACAATAAATACTCTGCACATATTCTCACTTGGTATGGGCATGTCAAGGATAGCTGGCACCATTCTATAATTGTACCAGTTGTTAAATACTTTGAAAATTTTGCAAATAATTGCTCTCCCAAACAGATCATAATCCAGAAGATGGCCTAGAGACTGACTATGATATCTTCAATAATGTTGCCTAAAGAAACATTAGGAAACATCTCTTGGTCCATTGAGAACTGTTACTTAGGAAAGAAAGATCATGTTATCCTGATTTCTGAACAGAAAGTCAATGTTCAGTAGCCTGTTTTAAAATAAAATTGATTGATACAGATTTACATGGCTCTGCTAATCTCATGAGTCATTTCAGATGTGGCAATTATGGATAACAAACATCTATGTAACTTACCGAAGTATAACCTCAAAATGCACTCAAAAGAATCAGCACTTGCCTAAGTGTCAGATTTCCACTCCTTCCGTGATGCAAGCTGGTTTAACACGTTTTCCTTATGTCCCCAGGGATGTAGTTACTATCTGCAAACTTTAAAAGGTAAGCACAGACTTTGGTAAGTGATGGAAAGTGCTTTAAGTGCATCCAAGAGACTCTTTTCACCCAGTAGAAATGCACTTGAAGGAAAAGAGTATTATTGGTTTCAAGACTACAGTACAGCTTCTGTGCCTACTTGTAGTTCTTTATCAAGCTGATGAACAGAACACCTTTTGAGAACTTACGACACAATCAGTTTCATTTTCTGGTTTCAGGCACATTTCTCAAAGGAAACATTATTGAAACTTTAAGCATAATGATCTCCTCTAGTCACAGAAACTCTTTTTTTCTCTTAGAATTAAATCAGTGTTAAAAGTGCCCTCCTCTACTTTAGGACTATAACAAATACACCCACTTCTAAATTTAGTACCAGTAAGGGTTGCGAAGCATTTGTAGGATAGTGAGTTTGCCAAAAATGTTTGAGGTTATTTTAATGCTGCTTAACACTGCAGTTGATATTCAAATACTCGGGTTAACATTACTACCAGTCTACTTTTATTACCAGTAAGAGGGCCTTTAAAATAGGTGAGCATTGGGCGCCTGGGTGGCTCAGTCGGTTAAGCGACTGCCTTCGGCTCAGGTCATGATCCTGGAGTCCCGGGATCGAGTCCCGCATCGGGCTCCCTGCTCGGCGGGGGGTCTGCTTCTCCCTCTGCCCTCTTCCCTCTCATGCTCTCTGTATCTCATTCTCTCTGTCTCAAATAAATAAATAAAATCTTTAAAAAAAAAAATAAATAAAATAGGTGAGCATTTCTGGGGGTGGAGTAGTGGGGATGGAGCGTCTTTAGCAAGCTATCTTTTTTAGTCCTCAGGAGGGAATGGCAGCGGAATGTTTGCTTTAAGTTTCTTTGCTTCTGTTTTCAAACAGAAAATAGCTGTTTCCCTTAGGAGGAGAAGTGTCTCCTTGGCAAGGGACAAATTGATTCACGTGTGCCACAGAGACCATGGTTCCAACATGATACAAACCATCTCTTCCTCAGACCTTTTGTATCAGGCATAGAGAGACTTCCAGAATGTTCCATCTGTATGCAAAGAGTAAAGCAGAGATCTGACCAAGCATCGTCTCTTTTAGCTTCTGCCCTTACAATTAAGAAACTATGAGAGGCGAGCCCTGGAGGGGGGCCTGACTGTCCCAGAAGGACCAAGATAAAGCCAACACTACAATTCCCACATTGTCCCATGTCGATTTTGTACTGATTTGAACCTGCAGGAACGGAGAAAAAAAAATGGTGACACTCCAAACTTCCAACAGGCAGTAGGAGAGAAATACTCCATTTTTATGAAATAATGTGATCCCAAGTTTATCAATGGTTCAAAGTTATATGACCATCAGAATAATTGATTCCATGCTGTTTGGGGCCACATAGTGGAATACAGATCTGAAACTCATAAATGTTTCCCAATGGTCAACCGGGGAGCCAAGACACAGTATGAAAAGATAATGTGCTACTCAACAGTACATTCTGAGAAACTATGGAAGTCTCTTGGAACATGAAGGGCAGAGTTCTGTGTTTAGTAACTTGTCATGTTCCCCATGTTGCCTTGACTTCCCATCACAAGTGCTTTCCAGATCTACACCTAGCCCTAGGTAGGACTGCTGAGTAAATAAGTGAATGAGTCTAAATAGGAGCCATTTAAAGAAGATTTTGAAATAGACGTGCAAAAAAAAAAAAAGAGAGAGAGATGCAAACATGCAAAAAAGATACCACACTTGGGCTGCCTATTGCCTCTTAAATGAGGATAAAGGATTTGATCATTTCCACTATAATTATGTTCGGTATCCATAGGACATTTGGTATTGATGGGGTATTTGGTATCAATAGGAATGAAACATAAAGTAGAATAAACGAATTTTCTGTGTACAACAGATAGTGTCTTTGAACGTAAATAAAAGGCCCATTGATGACTTTCTAAAATATTAAAATAGATATTACTCAAGCATTTACTTGACAATTTTAATTTTTCTTTGATTATCTGAATGATGGTCTAGATTCAGAGTAATTAATACACGAGGCTACAAGAGCAGAGTGGATTTGTGTCATATGAACTAGCCAATTCCCATTTCACATCAATATATATTTACTGAGCACCCAGGAAGCACAAGGTCTTCCGTCAGTGAGAAAGGCTGATACGTAAACAGCTAAATGTAACAAGGCATAATGTATTAAATACAAGCAGAAATAAGAGAAGCAGCAATTTATTCTGACTGAAAAGATCAAGGAAAAATGGGATTTGAGTGGGACTAGGAAGGGTAAACAGGGGACCCCTGGGTGGCTCAGCTAGTTAAGCATCTGCCTTCGGCTCAGGTAATGATCCCAGGGTCCTGGGATAGAGCCCCGCATCGGACTCCCTGCTCAGAGGGGAGCCTGCTACTCCCTCTCCCTCTGCCCTTCCCCCCTTACTCATGCTATCTATCTCTCCTAAATAAAATCTTTAAGGAAAAAAAAGGGGTAGACAGGAAGAAACTTTTTTTCTTCAACTGGAAGAAAAAGAGGATGGAAAAGTCTCTCCAGTATAATAAACGATCCCAAGGAGAGGGAAGGGGGCATGAGTTAGGGGGCCTGGCCTGGACAGAGAATAGTTAGTTAGTTAACTCTCAAGTGTGACTGGTAAGGTAATGGGTAAGAGATGAGGCTCGAAATAGCCAGATAGGGCCAAGCTGTCACAGGGTCTTGAGTGCCTTGCTGAAGAGTATAGACTTTATTCAATACAAAGTAGCTTCTTTAGAATAAAATTGTGTCATTCTATAGCCCACTTTTCAGGTTTATGAATATTTAAGCATGGCATTATGGCTGGGCATGTTCCTAATAAACTATCTTACCCCTGTATATTCAAACCTGTATCTCTGTGTTAACAACACTCTCTGATAACAGGCTGAACATAACTGAAAGGGATTTTGTCATCCACACCCACATCAGTCTTGTCTTTATGTTTATGATCCATGGTCAAATCATCAAATAGTCCTAAAAAAATCTGAAAGTCACATTTCTTATAGTAATTTGACCTGGTCCAATTATTTCAATATGATCCTGAAAAAACAAAAAAACAAACAAAACAAAAAACAAAAAAAACCCTTAACCACTACCAAAGGGACAGATCCCGTATCATCATCTTTAGGTGGAAAATTTTCAGTGGCTCTCACTGCTACAGGTGCAGTTCACATCTGTTGAAAGATTCTTCCTATTGACAGAGTTTGATCCTGAGCTTCCTCTAACCTACCTGCTTCCTGATTTCATAAATGAATCACGTGTAGGGTCAAGTTTCAAATCCCTCTTCGAAATGTTATGAAATTGCTCTATAACCAGAGGTGCACTCTCAAAAATATTCAGAACCTTTATCTATTTATCACTACGAATGTGTTTTTACAAATGGACCTGGCTCTAAATCGGTCAAACGGTGCCGTAAGGTCAATCTTACCTCTCGTCATTCTCTCCAACATTTTGTCTGTACATCTCAAGGCAGAATTTTAGACTGGGACCTTCCTGGAGTCTTCCTCCTTACGTTAACTGCTTTCAAAACTCCATCTGGAGTGCTGTGAGTACTCTTGCCAAAGGCTTTCCTATTCCCCTTGCATTTGCTTCAAAATCCCTAAACATCATCTTCTCTGAGTCACAGCCCAGCAGTTTATCAACTTCATTATCTTCAGTGGTATTGTATTAAAACAACTTCCTTTTCTCTCCTATCTCTCCCTCTCCTTTCCTCCCGTAGCATCTGAGTCTCTGAAAGCAACTCTGTGCATGTAAGATCCCTCGATTACTTATTTAACTCAGAATTTCATTTACATCTTTAGCATGCGCTGTCACATTAATCTGTCTATATCAAGCCTTCTCTGGCCTTCTGTTAACTCACTTTCTGGGTTTTTCTTGTACAATTTATCCAGCCTCCCATCAAGCAGAATTTCTGGGAAGCAGCACTTCCGCAAACGCACCTCGATGCAAACACACTCATAAAAAATTACTTCAGAGAACTAGAGGATTCAAAGGTGCCTCAGAATAGACATGCAGCTATATTCCAGGAACTTCTACAGTGAAGTGAATTTTACTGTCATGATTTTCTTCAAAAGTCGGTCAATCCATTAACAAAGCAGACTCCATACTAACGTCTATTTGCATATCTACCTTCCTGAGAGGAGGAGGCATCCTCAGCTGGGGGCAAAGCTTGAGTGGCCTAAGTGCCTCTGTGTCCCAATGCAGATTTTGCTTTGTTGCAGAATCTTCCAATAATCTTCTAGATACACAAGTGTATGCTCTATTAGAAAGGAATCTTAATGTGTTCATTCATCAGGAAACTTCCAAGCACTACACCATGCTTAGCTCTGTGCTAATGCTGGTTAAACCTAGATCTGCAGTAATGAGCTACAGGAAGCAGGTAAGTCAATGGTCAGCTGCAGCATGGGATTACAGGGACTGGAGCAGGGTTTGGAGTGTCTTGGAGCACAGAGAAGGAGTGCTCACCCAGCCTGAGATCAGGGAGGGCTTCCTGGAATCGAAAGGTAATTAAAAAATGGAGGTACACTGCCATAAATTGCAAAGTCATGAAAGAGCCCCCACACATGGTTTGAAAATAACTACTCTTTCCTTGTCCAGTTTAACATATTTCTCTAGACATCAAGAAAACACTGAGGCGGGCGCTTCTCCCTCTCCCACTCCCCCTGCTTGTGTTCCCTCTCTCGCTGTGTCTCTCTCTGTCAAATAAATAAATAAAAATCTTAAAAAAAAAAAAAAAGAAAGAAAGAAAACACTGAGGGGACACTAGGAGCGTGATATCACCATCTTCTGAAATGCTGGAGGATTTTGAGCAAGGGCATCACAGTAGGTTTAGAACAGACCCTAGATCAGGAGATCCACACTAAAGAGAGTTGCAGCCAGGGAACTGATAGTGAGATGATGAGCTAATAAATCCCCCGGGGCTAATCCTTAGCTCTGAGTTTTTACTTAAAGAATTCAAACAGGAGTCCATCAAAATCCTAGAGGAGAACACAGGCAGCAACCTCTTCGACCTCAGCCACAGCAACTTCTTCCTAGAAACATCGCCAAAGGCAAGGGAAGCAAGGCCAAAAATGAACTATTGGGACTTCATCAAGATAAAAAGCTTTTGCACAGCAAAGGAAACAGTCAACAAAACCAAAAGACAACCGACAGAATGGGAGAAGATATTTGCAAATGACTTATCAGATAAAGGGCTAGTATCCAAAATCTAAAAAGAACTCATCAAACTCAACACCCAAAGAACGAATGATCCAATCAAGAAATGGGCAGAACTGGGCGCCTGGGTGGCTCAGTCGTTAAGCGTCTGCCTTCTGCTCAGGTCATGATCCCAGGATCCTGGGATCGAGCCCAGCGTCGGGCTCCCTGTTTGGCAAGAAGCCTGCTTCTCTCACCCCCGCTCCCCTGCTTATGTTCCCTCTCTCGCTGTGTCTCTCTGTCAAATAAATGAATAAAATCTTAAAGAAAAAAAAAAAGAAATGGGCAGAAGACATGAACAGACATTTTTCCAAAGAAGACATCCAAATGGCCAACAGACACATGAAAAAGTGCTCAACATCGCTCGGCATCAGGGAAATCCAAATCAAAACCTCAATGAGATACCACCTCACACCAGTCAGAATGGCTAAAATTAACAAGTCAGGAAATGACAGATGTTGGCGAGGATGCGGAGAAAGGGGAACCCTCCAACACTGTTGGTGGGAACGCAAACTGGTGCAGCCACTCTGGAAAACAGTATGGAGGTTCCTCAGAAAGTTGAAAATAGAGCTACCCTATGACCCAGCAATTGCACTACTGGGTATTTACCCCAAAGATACAAATGTAGTGATCTGAAGGGGTACGTGCACCCCGATGTTTATAGTAGCAATGTCCACAATAGCCAAACTACGGTAAGAGCCAAGATGTCCATCAACAGATGAATGGATAAAGAAGATGTGGTGGGTGTGTGTGTGTGTGTGTGTGTGTGTGTGTGTGTGTATAAAATGGAATATTATGCAGCCATAAAAAAAAAAAAAAAAAAAAA
>NC_058413.1:36848633-37016167 GCF_002201575.2 Neomonachus schauinslandi
AAAAAAAAAAAAAAAAAAAACAACGAAATCTTGCCATTTGCAACGATGTGGATGGAACTGGAGGGTATTATGCTAAGTGAAATAAGTCAATCAGAGAAAGACATGTATCATACGATCTCACTGATATGACGAATTCTTAATCTCAGGAAACAAACTGAGGGTTGTTGGAGTGGTGGGGGGTGGGAGGGATGGGGTGGCTGGGTGATGGACATCGGGGAGGGTATGTGCTATGGTGAGCACTGTGAATTATCTAAGACTGTTGAATCACAGACCTGTACCTCTGAAACAAATAATATATTATATGTGGAAAAAAAAAAAAAAAGAAGATAGTAAAAAGGGAAAAATGAAGGGGAGGGAATCGGAGGGGGAGACGAACCATGAGAGACTATGGACTCTGAGAAACAAACTGAGGATTCTAGAGGGGAGGGGCATGGAGGGATGGGTTAGCCTGGTGACGGGTATTAAAGAGGGCATGTATTGAATGGAGCACTGGGTGTTATACACAAACAATGAATCACGGAACACTACATCAAAAACTAATGATGTAATGTATGGTGATTAACATAATAAAATAAAATAAAATAAAAAAGAATGCAGAATTGTAAAGAACAGCTCCCTGCATATTTTCATCTAAGAAAGAAGGTGAAACTACACACAGCAGTTTGCCAATTTTTTTTTTACATTTTGCCACTGCTTAATATAAGTTGTTGGTGGAGTTGGTGAGTGGTGGTGGTGGGCGGGGGGTGACTTCTTTTCTATTTATCTGATTTCCCTAAGGAAGGTTTCCCCTTGGCCCACCCTCTCATTCTTCTGGAATGCTGGTGAGTGAGAGAGAGGACCTGGACATGCAGAGCCTAGGTCTTTGCTCACTTACGCACTAAGGATCACAAGGTACACAGGAAACACCCATTCTGGGCTGTTTCTATTGCTCTTCAGTGTGCAGAGGAAGCCCTATGTGAAGTGCTCCAGGGGTTGCCTTGGTCCACTGTGAATTGGTGCATCAGTCTAATTTGGGGATTCAACATTATGAATATTATTACCAAATACATAAACCATGTTTTCTGGTATAATTTTTATCAGTGCTCATATTGACATTTTAGTTTCCACTGCTTGATTTGTCTCTCAACTGGTTCTGAATGCAGGTGGGGGGAAAAGAGTATCACTTCTAGGCTCTTCTCAAAACACAACAGTTATCATAAAAAATTAATATATTGGTCCCCAAGAGTTCATCTCTGGTAGCCTGATAAGGCCACGTTTCTGAAGCTAGAAAACAGAGGATCTGATCCTCAACCACATGGACAAAACACAAAGCCAGCCCATAAGAAGACAAAGTAGGGAGCCAAGCCAGCAAGGAGACAGGAGAGAGTACTATCAGCATTCGAGCTCCTGGAGAAATGTGTTCCTAAATCCCAACCACATTTTTGCTCTTAGGTTATATGACACACCTGGAAAGCAAAGGCCAGCAGACATGTCCAACTTCACCAGCATACAACCAGCTCAGAAGAACCCTTCATTTGGGGATTAATGCTCTGTGCCAGCATCTTAACATTCTTAATAATTTCATCTTTGAATGTGTTTTGGAAATGCGGTCTGATGGGACAAGAGAGCATTCACTGAGGCTTTGGAGCCTCAGCTCATGTGTGGTCCCATCTCCCATGGCCTCCACCCAACCCAGGATGAGTTCTCAGCTCTCCCTTCTTGTGACTCCTGGGCCCTGGTCCCTCACAGCCTCTGTCTTCGCCACTCACCAATAATTGCCCTCTGCCCCCAGCAGGGTCCGGTGCAGATACAGGAAGGGTCAGGGTTGGGAATGCAGGCACGGGGGCTTCTCCAGGTAAAGGATGACTGTGTCATCCTCTCCCCAAGCTGACAGCACTCAGGTGCATTCTACACGTGATGCAGGGAACTGCTGGGGAGACTGCAGTCTCTTAGGTTGCCAATCTGTTGTGGATTGGGGTGCAGGGCTCAAGGGAAGGGGAGATAAGTGGCTCAACCTCCCTGCCCCAGCCAGATCACACTGCACTTGTGACGGCAGAGAGGAGCCCTGAGGTCAGTGGGCCAAGTGCATGTGTCAAGTTAGGGGATGGGCCTGAAGCTTCTCTGAGCATCTGCACTCACCCTAAGAGTATCCCGGCAGCCAAGGGAGTGACTTTATTTTTTAATTAATTGGGGGGGGGGGGGGAAAGAGGTAGAAGGAGAACCGGTTAGACACTTAACCAACTGAGCTCCCCAGTCACCCTCGGGAGTGACTTTAAATAGCAAATAGAAAACACCTTGATAAGTTGAGAAAGAGACTACAAAAGAAACGCAAGAACTTTACATTTTAGTACTCTTAAACAGAAGACTTTTCCTTTTTTCCCCCACTCTCATTTTACTCTGGGCTCTAACAATTACATAGCCAGGCTTGCTAGATTCCTCTTATTTGCAACCAAAGGAGTCCTAACTAACACATAATAATGCCTTTCATGTGGCTCTATATTTTGAATATTTTTTTGTAAGCCTCTTACACATAATACCATTTTGTAAATAAGTTATATTGGGTGGGAAGCATCTGTTCAAATCTTTTCCCCCACCACACTAAATGGTGATGTCTCCAGAGACCTTGTCTTATTTGCCTTTTACTCTTTTGGTGCCCAGAACTATGCTCCAGACACGCAATTCACACTTACTCTATGCTTATAAAATAAATGTCAGTATTATCAGTCATTAAGACAAGAATGTTCTCAAGGATCATCACATCTCATCCAGCCCTAAGGGACAGACAAGGGAGAAGGTCTCGCCTACTAACTGGCAGCGGCCCAAGGCCCACCTTCAGATCCAGGTCCATGCAGAACTGGGAAGGAAAGCAGGTCAACACTCTCACACACAACCCCAACCCTCAGGTCAGGTTGTGCAAATCAGATCTGAAACAGTTTGCCAGTGTTTTGTCCATTTAACCCCAAACTTTTAGCAGCAAATCTTGCATAGTTTCAAAAGTATTTTAGTCTATCAAAAAATGGGAGCAAATTAAAAAATTATAGATTGCCATTGTACTCTCTCTTTCCTTTCTGATTTCTTTACAGTCTCTAGTTAGAAGGAAATAAACAAACAAACGAAAGAGTGTTAAATAATGAATAGCCAGGGAGGAAAAGGAAGAAGGGGAAAGGAAGAAAAACGGAAAAGATGAGGGGAACTAAAGACAGTAGCACTAATCAGGTTAAATTGGATTTAGCTATGTCTTATTCAAGATTTACCCGTGAGCTGGAACAATGCTATCAACCTCCAGGGATATGGTGGAACTAATGCGGTAACATATGCAAACACATTCAGCAAGCCAGCTTGCACATATTTTGTGACTGTTGAAGCTGAAAGGGTATTTACCATCCACGTGGAAAAAAAAAAAAAAATCCAAAAAAACCACCTTCCCTGAGCACTGGCCACCAGGAAAGCCCATCTGAAAGAATTCACACCAATTAGTATTGTTTGAGAAAGTGCTGCCTTGTGTTTTGCTTGTGAATAGTGTTAATGCTGTTTATTTCTATGCAGATGTAGTCAATTCTCTGAATAATACCACCTGTAGAAGAGCTTTTATACATTAAAAAAACAGTTCAAGGGCGCCTGGGTGGCTCAGTCCTTAAACCTCTGCCTTACCCTCAGGTCATGATCCCAGGGTGCTGGGATCTAGTCCCACACAGGAGGCTCCCTGCTCAGCCTGGAGTCTGCTTCTCTCTCTGCCCCTCCCCCCCCCGCTCGCTTACTTAGAAGGATCTTTCTCTCTCTCTCTCTCACTTAGAAGGATCTTTCTGGGGCACCTGGGTGTCTCAGTCAGTTAAGCAGCCAACTCTTGATTTGGGCTCAGGTCAAGATCACAGGATCATGACTCAGCGGGGAGTCTGCTTGAGATTCTCTCCCTCTGCCCCTCTTCCCTCGTTCTCTCTCTCTCTTTCTCAACTAAATAAAATCTTAAAAAAAAAAAATTGGTTAAGTTGTCTAGTTATCCTTGTCCAACTCTCTCTGTAAATGTTTCAGTTACAGTTGGAAAACTATGAAATGTATGCCTTGAAACTGAGACACAAATTTGGGTACTTCAGTCAGAAAGCTGAGGTTCAAGCCAACTCATCAACTGCCTCCTCCTTCTCACTCATTGTACCACTACTGATACTGTTTTTACATTTTACAGCATTTGATATTTTAAAAAACACTGAGATATATATATATATACACATATACACTCTTTTAAAACTTCTTTGCAATAACATTGTTGGAAAAACACAGATGGTGATGTTAACCCAATTTTACTATGTAAAAATATAGAAGTTACAACTCACCAGCAAGGAAATCTTGTCTAACCCCAAACTCTGTAACCTTGTGGTCCAGTTCTTCAACTGCACTGCCCTGCCCCCCCCCAGGCACTATTTATAAAACATGAGATTCTCCCTATCTTATTGATGTCCACACAAATGACCATGAGAACCACGTTAAGAAAATTACTGTCCTTGATTCATAACTTTCAAGTGAAGATGTATTTTCAGAGCCTGTGGACACCAGGAACGTTACTGAAACTTATATTTTTTACAATCAGACTTTCAAATTTCACAAAGGTGAAGCTACTACTTACCACAACGACATGTGAGGGTTTGGCAAACACAAACTCACTGAACTAGTGCAATTAATATTATTTTATGAGGTAACATAATTCTGAAAAAAAAAAAATGCACTAAAGTCAAATCCCTATGTGCTCCTCAGACTTCTAGCATTGGCATGCAAGTACCAGCAGTGGGCTTGATAATCCACGGAATTATATTAATATTTAGGTCTTTTGTTTTACTTTGTTAAGTATCTTCAGCCTTCTTTTAAAACCTGAGCACTAGCACTTTTATTTGCCTCACGGAACTTAAAAAACACACACACAAATATTATATGTGTAAATTCCCACTGTAAAAGATGCAAACATGGGGCGCCTGGGTGGCTCAGTTGGTTAAGCGACTGCCTTCGGCTCAGGTCATGATCCTGGAGTCCCGGGATCGAGTCCCGCATCGGGCTCCCTGCTCGGCGAGGAGCCTGCTTCTCTCTCTGACCCTCCCCCCTCTCATGTACTCTCTCTCATTCTCGCTCTCTCAAATAAATAAATAAAATCTTTAAAAAAAAAAAAAAAAAAAAAGATGCAAACAACATTGAATTCATTGAGGTCAATGTTCTTTGTCACACATACACATCCCCATGGACAATAAAATGAACAGTTTGCATGTTTCCAGTCTCTACGCATTGACATAAGTATGCATATAGATATTTGTAAATAATAAATTAGATATGTGATGATAATATAGGTATTGACCTATAGATTTTTTTTCTCAAAAGTATGTCTTGGAGATCTTTCAGAGTATGTGTATGCACATGCACACGTGTATGTACATACATAGAGACAGAGTTTTAAATCACTGTATTCCATTCCACAAAATATGTGAAATCAATCATTCCATTACCGACAGATATTTTGGTTGTTTCTGACTTTTAGTGAATACAAACTATGCAGCAAAACATCACTGTATGTGCATATTCCTCCCCTCATGACATGTGCATTTCCTAGAATACATTTCAGAAGGTAAAATCAATGGAATCAAGAGGATCCTTATATTACTCTTCAGATTTACTTTAAATGTTGATAGATTTTCTCAAATTGCCATTAAAAAGTTTCACCAATTTACACTGTCATGTAAACAAATAATAAATCTGTTTACCCCAACCTCACCAACAGAGAATAAAATCAATTTTTTAAAGATTTATTTATGTACTAGAGAGAGAGAGAGAGCGCTAGCACAGTGGGGAGGGGCAGAGGGAGACAGAATACTTTAAGCAGGCTCTAGGCTGAACGTGGAGCCCAACTCGGGGCTCTAACCCGCGACTCCAAAATCATGACCTAAGCCAAAACCAAGAGTTAGAAGCTTAACCACAGTCACCTACTCAGTTAGTGTGCCGAGAATAAAATCGATTTTTAAAAATTCTCCCCAGTTGAGAGCATGAATATGGTTACTTAGTCATTGCACATTATTTCTCTCTCTTCATCAGCATGTCATCTCTGCAGGGGAGTACTGCTAATATGCTGTGTGTCCTTGGGTAAGTTACTTAACCTTTCTGTGCCTCACTTTTGTCACCTCTAAAATGGGGATAATTACAATAATACCTAACTCAAAGGATTATTTCCTGTTTTTTGTACATTTTGCCCCCTTTTCAGTGTAATGTTGTCACTTTGCTCTTTGGTTAATTCAGTAAGTTAACACATACTTACTGAGTGCCTACAACGTGCCAAGCATCGTTCTAGTTGCTGGGGACAGACCAGGGAGTCAAAACTAAGTGGTTGCTCTCAGAGAGCTTCCATTCCAGTGGGGAGGCAGACAGTACAGATGCAAACACATAAATGTACAATGTTCTGTCATGTTGTGTTAGTTAAGTAGGGTATGAGGCTAAGAAATAATAGGGGTGCTATTTTAGGGTTGGCCAACCAAAGTTGCTATGAGAAGGGAACCCTTGCATAGAGACCCCAAGAAAGTATCCAGGCTGAGGGGACAGAGAGCGCAAAGCCCTGAGATGGGAATGTGGTTGGCATGTTTGAGAAATAGTGAGGAATAATATGTTGGTTGTAGAAGGAATGAGTGAGAGAGAAGAGAGCTGCCAGCTGAGAGGAGCCAGAGACCAGATTCTGAATGCTCTCATAAGCCATCAGGAGCAATTTTAATTTTATTCTAAATGCAGATGGCAGCCAAGGCACTGCCTCTGAATTGCTGAACTGCTCAGCACACAGAGAGAGACCTGAAGCCTCCTACCCAAGCAGATACCTCGAATATGGCCACGGGCAGTGCCCACTTCCTCTCTGAGCAAAGCTCATAGGGAACATGAGCAATCACAGTGTCCCTCCCAAACTCAGGCCGAGAGGCAAAGCCAAACAGAGCCATTCACAGTTGTGGAACAATGCCCCTCACCCAAAGGCATACCTTCTGCATTCAATCCAAAATGTAGACTTAAAGCATTTTTCTTCTTCTCTGCTGCACAGTGCCCTCACCAGATGACAGACCAGGAACAGAAGCCTGGCCAGGCTCAGTTAGCACCATGGTGAAAAGGGTTTGCCACATGAGTACCAGGAGCCCAGGCAGGCCAGAGGCCCCAGCTCACCCCTAAGGCAGCAAGCCTACCTCTGCAGATGGTTCCATTGCCCACGTAGCCCGGTTTGCAGGTGCAGCTGTGTCCCTGGACAGTGTTGGTGCAGATGGCATTCTCATCACAGTTGTGCTGCCCGCTGCCACATTCATCATGCTCTGTTTGCAGGGGGAGAAAGAGAGACACATGTCTTCTTAAGTTGGCATCACAAGTGTTGGAAAAGTTGGGACTCACCAAAGAAGAATGACAGGGACTACCAGGTATGGGGCTCTTACTATGTACCTGGCAGTTTCTACACCTAGTGAGGCTGAAATCTCAACAACTCTGCAAGTTGAGTGTCATTATCCCTGCTTTGCAGGTAAAGAAACTAAGGGTCCGAGAAGTCAGGGTCTTATGCAAGTCACAGGACTGGTAAGAGCTGCTCTAAGGACATTGCCTTTTCCATGACCTGCAAAGGTTTCTATTGAGGCTCCAAGGCAGTGTTTCTCAGCAGGGAGCAATTCTGCATCTCCTCCCCACCGGAACACTTGACAATGTCTGACAATATCCTTGGTTATCATGGCTTGGGGTGGGGGTGCTACTGGAATCTAGTGGATACAGGCCAGGGAAGCTGCTAAGCATCTTACAATGCACAGGAAAGCCCAGCACAAGAAAACATTAATTAGTACAAAACGTCAACAGCACCTAGGTCGGGAAAACTTCCTCTAAGGTCAAAGAAGGAAAAAGAAACAATCCCACATGTGAGATTCCAAAGAAGAAGGCTCAGTTAATATAACCTGGCAAAGAAGCATTTACTAACAAGGAATTTCAAAGGAATTTCATTGGTCATGGAAAATGTTGGCAAGCATGGGGTTGTGCCGAGTCCAAAAGGGATTTATTCTTAGGACCTCTCTCCAAGGGCCTTCAGCGGGGCCCTGAACTCTAGTTTTCCATGTAGCCCAACTTCACAAGGGTCAGCATTCAACCCCTGGGTTGATGCCTGATGGGTAGTCACATGGTTGTATATTTTCAAATAGCTGTGGCATCCTTAACCCACAAGATGTTGGAGGATGTAGATCCAACACTTTAAAAAATGAACTGAAAGATTCCAAGTTAGAAATCAAGATTTCACAGATAATGACACTTTCCTGTGATAATCAGGAAACTTAAACAGTCATCCAAACGACTACTCTGTCAATAAACAGTATCGAAAGTTTAGGCATTATTCCCTTTAACATCCGCTAGTATAACTTCTTAGAAATTTTAAGAAGAAAATTCAGATAAATTTATTTAAGTCACAAGAGGTCGTAAAACAAGAGTTGAAATCCAGGCTAGAAACCTCCCCAAAATAACACTAACTGAACAACACTAAAAATTCAATATAGTTTATAAAATGTACTGTTAGATCATTGAAATATCATCTATCGGGTGCCTGGGTGGCTCAGTTGGTTAAGCGACTGCCTTCAGCTCAGGTCATGATCCTGGAGTCCCGGGATCGAGTCCCGCATCGGGCTCCCTGCTCAGCAGGGAGCCTGCTTCTCCCTCTGACCCTTCCCCCTCTCATGTGCTCTCTGTCTCTCTCATTCTCTCTGTCTCAAATAAATAAATAAAATCTTTAAAAAAAAGAAAAAAAAAAAAAAAAAAAGAAATATCATCTATCGTCATTAATTTGTATTCTAAATTTTCTAACAGAGACCTGGTAATGAGAAAAGTTGAATTCTACAAAGTAGAGCTGTTTTAGTCACCCATGTGCAATTAAAGTAGAGCACACACAAGCATATGACTCTCGATTTAACACCTTGGATTTAAAAAAGGAAAAAAAAAAATGTCTTCCAGCCTTAAGACCAACCCAAATGGTCAGTGAGAAACATGCACAGGTTAGCAAGTAGGGAGAAGAGAAGATTTATGACAACCCACTTCAAGTCTGTGCTAATGTCATCTCCAGCACACTCCAGAAATCGTACAACCCCATGGATGTCAGATCAAATTTACAGACCTATGAAGCACCCAGTATACACAGGAACCAGAGGATGCTGGGCACACAAAAAGTCGAAGAGTATAGACTTCGATGCCCACGTTTTCAATCCCTTACTTAAATTCATTTAATAATTATTAGGGTCTGTACTGGGAATACAAAGGTGAGTAGATATGATCTCTGCTCACATGAACATTTTAATAGAGGCCACCAGGTGTCAATATACAACTAAGCAGAACACAGGGGAGAAGTGATAAGGGTTGTAAGTAGGTAACCTTATATTTTATCAGACAAACAGAATATACTTTAGAGTGAACGGGGACTCTGCTAATTATCACACTGGAATAACAGGCATGACTCATAATTGCTTACACAAGCCGGCATGTGTGGTCATGATAGATAGGAGGAATAAAGATAAACTGAAGTAGGAGTCCATTGGAGGAAAGCAATTTCTGGCAGTAGGGAGAAAGGTCTTCTTGCCAAAGGTAGTATTGGAATTGGTCTTTTAAAAATGGTCATGGTTTTCTCAGTCAGAATTGCCCATGAAGGGCACTACGGGTGAAAGAAAGGTATGGTCTTATGCAACATCCCAAACATCTGGTCCACCCTCACCTACCAAGTCTTTTTTCCCCCAAGCTTTGTTGAGGTATAATTGACAAAACTGATGATTTCTTATACGCATACATCATGAAAGGTTTCCCTCATCAAGTTAATTAACACATCCATCCTACCTGGTCTTATCTTCCAATTATTTTTGAAGCAAACCCTCTTCTCTGATGAGATGGCCCCATCACTGGCCTGCAAACCTATGAGTTCATTCCTACCTCTCTCCAGTTTGTCATTTTGTTTCCATGACTCAGTATACAGTCTCCCAATGTAGCTGGACTATCTGCACCCTTGGCTGGCTTCAAACACTGCTTCATGCCCATACTTTTGCCATAAAAGCCTTGCATATCTGCTCTCCACACCACATAAATTTCACCATCTTGGAACTTTTACCAAATTTGGTATCTTTAAATCCTCAGAGGCAATCAGATACATGATGATATTTGCGAGTTTTATCATTAATGTTTTAACTGATTCATTTGAAGACAGCAACTATAGCATATTTTATACAACCTCCACCTTACCTATCATTACTTCACATAATGGTCCTGAACCTAGAGAGCGCCAGGCATTGAGCTAAATGTTACACATACATCATTTAATTCTCCTATCAATCATATGAAGATGCCTCATTTTACAATGAAGGAGCTGAGATAAAAAGACACTCACTAATCTGCCTAAGATCACAAAACCAGTTAGTGGCGGAGCTAGGAATTGTGACACTGGACACCAGGGTGACGATATCACTGAGCCGTTAGAAGCAAATCTGGATGTGGCTGAAGTTAAACCAAGACATATGGAAGTGATTCCATAAAGCCAGAAAGGAAGAAGGTCTTCTTCTATACGAGCCCCAAATTCCCACTGAAGATCTGACCTATGTTGGACAGAAATAACAGTAGAAGGAAAGGTCTCTAAAAACATCAAATTCCCTTACAGCTGTTGGAGATGTTGCAAAAGGTGCTGGACAAGCAACTGAACAGGGGAGAGATGAATGACAAAGCAGTTGAGAGCACAGACTCCAGAACCATGCAGCCCGGGTTAGAGGTCCCTGGTTTGCCACTTATTAGCTATGTGAACTTAAGTTATTGAGCCAATCTGTGTCTTAGTTTCCTAAGGTGTAAAATGTGGATAATAATAGAACCTATCTCCTGAGGTGGTTGTGAGGATTATATTAGTTAATATAGGTAAAATGCTTATAGCACATTACAACTAGTCTGCGTTCCATAAATGTAAGCTATTTTATTACTGTTATTACTATTGCCATCACTACTGCAATTATTTGTGAGCAGACTTAATTGTCGGATAGTAGTTAAAATTGGTTAAAAAAACATTCTCTTTCCTTTATAAGCTGGTAGTTCAGGCAGAAAGGCTGTGAACAGACTGGCTTTTGAAGACAATTAAATTAAGAATACCTCTTTGAAGACCCAAATAAGTATTTGCTTATGTTCAATTATGGTCCCCAAGAAACAAGACTATAGATTGGGAAGGTGAAGGATGTATGTTTATAATTGTTGATGTGTGACCTGAGTTTGATTACAGTATATTTGGAGCATACAACCTCCCAGGAAAAAGAATAATGATTGTGGTGGCATGCTGTTTCTCCACTGATCATGAGAATTATTGGTATGCTGACTAATATTTACTGAGCACTCAGGAAGCACTGTCATTTTCACATGGGTCCTTTCTCCTCCTATTCTTCCTCTGCCTTCAGCAGAAAGGCTTAGAAAGACTCTAATCTACCTCTGTAACATTGTAATCAAATGTAATCAATAGCCATTATCCATTAACACCTTGTTTTCCTTAGTGCACTAATCAGGACCCAAAGAAGATACTGAAATAGTCACTTCAGCTGCATATGCTCCATGTCTGGGGTCTGGCTGGCTTGTGGCTTTCTTTTGTCCAAAGTAATCTCTTACTTATTTTACAAAATTGTTATAAATGACCCCACTGGGAGATGCCAAGCACATCTCACCAGTCACATTTTATAGATGAGGAAATTGGGGTCTAAAGCACTTAAGAGGGATAAGTACATAGACAATAAGTTGTATGTCTGGAACTCAAACTCTCATCCATCTCATCTCTTTTCCTGCATTCTTTCCAAAACTCCACTTTATGCTATGACCCAAAGGAACTTCTAAAGTGTTGGCCACAGTGTAAGTAGATTTTTACTTTTTAAAGGAAAATAGTCACAGATTTACAGGAAGTTGCAAAAGTAGTACAAGAAGTCCCATTACACTTCACCCAGCTTACCTCAATAGTGCCATCTTATATAGCTGTAGTAGAACATGAAAGCCAGAAAACACATTGGTATATTACCATTAACTAGTCTATAAACCTTATTCAGTTTATACCAGTTTTAAAATCTACATCCATTTTGAGGGGTGTGTATGTGTCTGTAAGTGAATAGTTGTAAGCTGTCTTATCCTGTGTATAAATTCAGGTAACCACCGCCACAATGAGCTATTTTTTCTTTATTTACACCTATTTACCACTTCCCCACATTCACCTATCCCCAGTCCCTGTCCCTTGTCACCTAATATGTTCTCATCTCTATAGGTTTGTCATTTAGAGAATGTCGTATAAATAGAATTCCACATAAAGTAAATGTTGAGATTGACTTTTTTCACTAGACAACATGTCCTTGAATTCCATTCGAGTTGTTGTATGTGTCCATAGTCTTTTGTTGGGGAGAAGTATTCCACTGTATAAATGCATCAAAGTTTGTTTAACATACTCACATTAAAGGACACGAATTGTCTCCTTTATTTTGCTATTATGAATAAGTTTCTATGAACATCTGAGTACAGGTTTTTATGTGAACATGTATTTTCATTACTCTGGAATAAATATGCAAGAGTGTAAATACAAGGTCACATGATAAATGCATGTTTCGTGTTTTAGGTAACTGCCAAAAAATTTTCCAGAATGGCTGTACCATTTTATATACCCATCAGCAATGTATAAGTCATCAGGTTTCTCCACATCACAGTCAGCATTTGGTATTGCCACGTTTAAAATTTTAGTCATTCTGATGGGTGTGTAAGTGATACTGCACTATGTTTTTAATTTGCATTTTGCCAATAGCTAATGGTGTTTAACATCTTTCCATGTGCTCATTTTCCATCTTAGGCTTGGCTTTGGTGAATCTGCTCATGTCCTTTACCCATCTATAATTGGATTTTTAATTTACTGTTGAGTTTTAAGAATTCTTCATATGTTCTAGATATAAGGCCTTTATTATGTGGCTTGTAAATATCTTCTCACAGTCTATACCTTCTATTTTCATCTTCTTATCAGTCTTTGCATTGCAAAAGTTTTATTTTTGATGAAATTCAGTTTACTTTTTATTGTATGAATAGTGCTTTTAATGTCATGTCTAAAAACTCTTTGACTCTAGGTCACAAAGATTTTCTATTTTTTTTTTTTTTAACAGTTTTACATTTTAAACCTATGACCCATTTTGAGCTAATTTTTGCATATGCTGTGAACTTTAGGTTGAGGTTTATTTAGTTGTTATTATTTATTAATTGCCTATGCTTGTCTAATTACTGGAGTGCCAAATGTTGAAACGGCTACTTTTCCTTCATTCAACAGATTATGTACCTTTGTCAAAAACCAACTGGTTATACCTGTGTTGGTCTGAGTTCTCTACTCTGTCCCAATGATCTATGCGTCTATTCCTCTGTGAATACCACACTGCCTTAATTACTGTAAGTATATAGAGAGCCTTAAAATCAGATATAGTGATTTCCCCACTTTATTCTTCCTTTGTCAAAATTAGTTTAGTTATTCTAGTTTTTCTATCTCTCTACATAAATTTTAAATTAAGCTTGTTCATTTCTACACAAAGTCTTGTTGGGATTTTAATTGGGATTGTGTTAAACTGACAGATCAATTAGTAGAGAATTGACGTCTTTACCACATTGAGTCTTCCAATCCAAGAACATAGTATATCTATCTATTTATTCTTTAATTTCTTTCATTAGTGTTTTGTAATTTTCAGCATACAGATCCTGTACATGTTTTGTTAGCTTCATAACTAGATTTCATTTTACTTTGGAACAATCGTATATAATATTATTCTTTTAATTTGGGTTTCTATATGTTGATTGCTAGTATATAGGAATATAATTGATTCTTGTTTGTTGATATCATAGCTTGTGATGTTTCAGAACTCATTCTATAGGTTTATTTTTTTGTAGATTCCTCACAATTTTCTACATAATCATGTCACCTATAAATAGAAATAGTTTTCTTTCTTTCTGATCTCTATGCTTTTTATTTCCTTTTGTTGCCTTTTGTGTGGAGTTCCAGTGCTATGTTGCACAAAAGTGTTGAGAGTGGACATCATTGGTTTGTTACTGATCTAAGAGAGAAAGCATTCAGTCTCTCCTTATTAAATATGATGTTAGTTCTATCTCATAATACCTTGTCAGAACTGGATGGAGGTTCAGCTCCCTGGTGAGCCCCACTAACAATGAAGTTGGGAAAGAGTAGAGTGTCTATTAGCCTTGCCTTGCAATGCCTTGTTCAGTCTCCAAGCTGCTGGGTGGAGTGGAGTCCCAGGACCAAGCTGAACCCCACTGACATTACTACAGGGAGGGAATCAGCAGTTTCTCTCTGCAAGCAGGTTTCCCATTGACAGATGGCTAAAGTAGAGGAGGTATTTTCAAAAAGGTTTTCTGTTCTGTTAATCCCCCTTTTCCCTAGAAGAAGTAGAGTTGGCTTTTCTTGGAGCTTTTATGTGTCTATTCTTGGTTTCATGTGGCAGTCTTCTTCAGCTCCTCAACTAGGACATAGGAGATACAAATATAAAATGGGCAGCTTACTCCTTGTGGCTCCTCAAGTCCCAAAGTTCCCAGGTACTTCACCTTCCTTTCACCTTTCAGAGTCTTCCTGGCTATTTGTTGTGTTATGTCCAAGGGTTTTCTTTTTGTTGTAGGAGAAAAGGCCTGGGAGAAATGGGGCTAGTCCATCTTGGTCAGAATCAAAAGTCTTCCATATATTTAATTTTTAAGAAATTAGTCACTTCCCTCCTCTGCTTTTCTACATAGCACTAATAATTGGGATTTTTCATAAGTAACATTCATTGAGCACGTACTATGAGCCAGACTCTGCTCTAATGTGTTATAGCATTCATATGACTTAAGAATTATTATCATCCCTATTTTCTATATGAAGAAACAGGAACAGAGAGGTTGTGGCCAAAGGTTATAAAGTGGTGGATACAAACCAAGACAGTCATTGTCAAACGATGACAGAAGAATTACAGACATGTCATTGTTAGTCATTCTTAAGTCTCTTTCTCCCTTAATCCCTTATAATATATCCATCACCAAGTCTTGATTTTTCTACATATCTCTCAAATTCATTCCTATATCCCAATTTCCATTGCCATCACCCTCATCCAAACCACCACTATCTCACCCACATCTAAGCTGCTCTCAGTTAGTGCTATAGCTTCTTAATGGATCTTCCCCACATTCAGTATTGCCCATTTTTAATTTATTCTTCATACTACATTTAGAGCAATCTTTTAGGAATTCAAATCTGATCACCTTGCCAGCCCTGCTCAAATTTTCCATCCATTTACTTCCCTTTGATCTCAAAATGTGAACACTGTTACTCTGTCCTCCTGGTCCCGACATGGTTTCACCTCCACCTAACGGCCTAGCCCCATTGTGTTTCATTGTCACTCTTGCCTGCTCTGCTCACCCACACTGTCTTTATCTACTTCCCTCAGGTCAGATACTTTCACGTGTTCTTCCCTCTTGGCCCAGGTAATGCTTGCTTATCCTTGTTGTGTCAACTCAGTCCTCACATCCTCAGTAAAGAACACCTGATTTCCTTGGTGGGTAAGTTTCCCTTGTAACCTACTCCTATAACACTCAGCACTTCTCCTTCATGAGGGCAATCATTTGTTAGTGTACTAGTATTTTTACTAATACCTGCCTTTTCTATTATGGCATAAATCGCTTGGGGATGTATCTCAAATTTATCTTTCTTTACTTTAGATCCAGCCCTTAGCAGAACTTCTGGAACTTAGTATATGCCTAATATTTATAAAAGGAAGGAAGGGAGAAAAGGAAGGAGGGAAGGGAGGGTGGAAAAAATGATAGACAAAGAGTATGATTGCCTTTAGCATCAAAAGTTGCAGAGAGGTCAAGGAGAAATAAGATTAAGAAAAACATAACTGAATCAGGCAGGTGAGGGAAACTTAGAAGAGCTCAAAAATGAAATACAACTGGTACTGATGTGTTGATGTATTTATCACAGGGACTTTGTGGGAGGGGGAGAAAGTGATGTGGTTTCAGGAGCTCTCTTTGAGGTAGGCCATTTCTTTCATAAAGAATTGCTAAGGATTGTGAGATAATCTAAGCCTTGTAAGAAAATATCTATCTGCAAATCATTTATCTGACAAGTGACTTGAATCAAACACATATAAAGAACCTTTACAGTTCAATAAAAAGATAACCCAATTAGAAAATGGGGAAAATATTTAAATAGACATTTCTCCAAAGAAGATACACAAATGGGTAATAAGCACATGACAAGATGCCCAGCATCATTAGAAATTATGGAAAACCAAAGCAAAAATCACAATGAGGTACCACTTCACATACACTAGACTCAAAAACACAGAGAAGGGGCACTTGTGTGGCTCAGTTGGTTAAGCGACTGCCTCCAGCTCAGGTCATGATCCCAGGGTTCTGGGATCGAGTCCCACATCAGGCTCCCTGCTTAGCAAGGAGTCTGCTTCTCCCTCTGACCCTCCACCCTCTCATGCTCTCTCTCTCTCTCTCAAATAAATAAAAATCTTAAAAAAAAAAAAACCACAGACAATAACAAGTGATGATAAGAATGTAGGGAAATTGGATCCCTTCTACATTGCTGTTGGGAATCTAAAACATTTCAGCCACTTTGGAAATTACTTTGGTAGTTCAGCAAACTATTAAACATAGGGTTACCACATGTTCCAGCAATTCTACTCTAAGGTATATATCCAAGAGAAATGAAAACACATGTCCAAATACTTGCACAGTAATGTTCATATCAATGTTACTCATAAGACCCAGATGGTGGAAACAACTCAAATATTCATCAACTGATGAATCCATAAAGAAAATGTGGTACATCCATATTATTTTTGTATATTATTTTATGTTATTCAGTAATAAAAGAGAATGAAGCACTGCTATGTACTACATGTATCATGCATGAACCTCAAAAACATTTTGCTGAGTGAAAGAAATTAGTCACAGAAGACCATGTGTTGTATAATCTCATTGACAAGAAATGTGCACAATAGGCAAATCTATAGAGACAGGAAACAGATGAGTGGTTACTGAGGACTAAGCTTGAGGAAATGGAGAATGAGGGTGAATGGGCACGAGTTTTCTTCTTGGGATGTTAACAATGCTCTAAAATCAGATAATAATGGTTGTACAACTCTGAAAATATACTTAAAACCACTGAATTGTACAAATTAAGGAGGTAAACTTTATGCTATAAAAATTGTATCTCAATAAAGTTTTTAAAAATTTTTAGCACTTATTTATCTATCCATGCTTTAGGATGAGGAGGTAAAGACTCATCAGAAATCATTCTCAGATGAAATATTCTTTTGTGAATGGGTATAGATGGAATATTAATTATTTTGCTAACACCCTAGGAATACGCCAAATTACATTAACTGAAAATACTAATTATTTTATAGTAATATTTTGGGGGTAGAAAGTAATTATGTATAAAATGTATGCATCAATTACAAGATGATCCTTACTTTCCTAAATGTGAAAACTGAAAATCTATGCTTTAGGCCCAAGGACATGTGTTATTTATAATCTAAAATGGTGCTTGAATTGTTTGAATTCAAGAAACATCTTTCTAACTCAGAATAAATATGACTCAAAGCTCCCCATTTCATTATTTGGTTATTTTCCACTCCCACTTTGTACTCAGCAGGATTGCACTATGGTTCTCAAGATTTTAGACAAAAGTTCATGAGTAGACTGAGATGCACACTGGTTATTACCATAACCCATAAAAAGGCAGCTCAAAGTCCTGCTTATTCCCTGCTAAGCACAGGTGATAAGATCTTTGCCAAGAGCAGGTACCCTGATATCAGGGACCTAAATCTTTAGCTGCACCACAAATCCATTCTCCTCAGTGGAACTGGCCCCACTCTGGGAGACATCCCTTTAAGAACTTAGGGGTCCCCATCTTCTCTCTCCTGGGTGTAGCAACTTTAGCTTAGACCCCTATGACCTCCTCATATACCAAATCCTATAATCCCAGATCCTCCTGTGTAATTCAGTCTCTTTGAAAAAGTGTATTAACTCTGCTCATTGGCGAAGAGGCACTGGGTCTCCAGAACTGGAAGCTGTCCTTCACTCAAAGTCCTGAGTGGGGTTATGAGCAGAATGGGCATGTGGATTGCAGAAAAAAGGTGGGAATGAGGAGTGAAAACTAGTTCCCATCCTTTTCAATTTTACCATAGCAGTAAGAAACAAAACACAAAGTAGAAACTCAATCAAGTGCTTTTCTACTTGGATATATAGTATTATATATTAAATATGGCAGGTTATATATATTGTATATTAATCATTTATATATATATATTTGTACATACATAGAAAGTCTATAAAATGTATGTTAAACTATTACCAGTGGTTTACACTCAGGGGAAGGTGAATAGAGGATAAATGGGAGGCATTTAAACTATTTATTTTAGTCATTTTATACTTCTGAATTTTCCTTTTTACAACAAACATCTTTTATTACTAAACAATAGGGCTTTTTTTTAAAGATTTTATTTATTTATTCATGAGAGACAGAGAGAGAGAGGAAGAGGGAGAAGCAGGCTCCCAAAGAGCAGGGAGCCCGATGCAGGACTCGATCCCAGGATCCTGGGATCATGACCTGAGCTGAAGGCAGACACTTAACCATCCAGGTGCCCAACAATAGGGTTTTTTAAATGAATGAATAAACTTGTTTTAGATTCATCCAAGTTTATACAGAAAAAGCAAAGTTTTGGAGGCTGACCAATCTGGATGCAAATCCCAGCATAGGATGCAAATCCTAGAGAGACTGGGCCAACTGTCCATGTTCCAGTTTCTGTGTAGACAACATGTGGACAATACCATTACTAAAGAGTAGAAAACTTGGCTTAGTCTCTGTTTCCTCACATCTGAACAGACTCTCCTACAGAAGAGATGTTCAAGGAATGTTTATATAATGAAACCTCATGAAAATAAACTTTGTAAACCATCTGGTATCATTTTGGGCACATTGTAGGTGCTCCAAAAATGGCAGAGATCATCACACCATCAACATCATCACAGTGCAGGGCTGGCCTGAATTTTCCATGAATCCTTCCTCAGTAATTATGGGAAGATTTCACTAGGAGGTTTGTTATTCTCCTCTATGTCCCAGAGGCCTAGGTCCAAGTCCAGCTTTGTCACTTGCTCACTCTAGGATCTAAATGAGTGCATTTAATGTCCGTGAGCCTCAGTGTCATCATCCAAAAATGGAAACAATAAGAAACATCACACAGAGCTGTTGGAAAGATTAGCTGAGAAAGCATGGAAAAAGTGTCTAGCAGCACACCAACCAAGTAATACGGATTCAGTAAATGTTAATTTGGCTCCACAGGGATAATTCAGAAATGCATCATTAAACTACAAAATTGATGAAGAACTGAACAGTGGTCCATGTCTCTGGGCTTCTTTTAAAACACCTGGTCTGACAGGAATATCCAATATGAGAATAAAACAAGCAAAACTGTTCTTTGACTTTAGTTTTATGTAATAATCTTATAAGCATCCCCAAAGTGACCCTTTCTCTGAGGCCCTTTTTCTCTCCACCGTGAAGATGGTGGCTTGTGACTGTTCGGGTTCTACAACTACCCAAAGGAACTCGGAAGAAAACTGTCTAAATGTAAAACACAACAGGAAAAATAGTACTGCATTAATGCTTATCTTTATCATAGAAGTTTGCCTGTTCCTGCCGGGAGTCTTGGTATGAATATGTTCTTTCTCTTTCTGAAGCAAGGAGATGGTACAGAAAAACAAAAGAAACTGGAGAGAGAGAGAGAGAGAGAGAGAGAGGGGGGGAGAGAGAGAGAGACTGGCAAAAGGCAAAGTCTCTTTTCCTCCCTTTTAATCAGTGATTGTGACTCCTTGTCAGGTGCTCTGGGGGGTCTCATTTGACTTACAAGGTCCCCAAGAAAAAGAGGCTGCAATCAAAGGAAACACAGAACCTTGAAAATGTGCTAGTCCTATTCCCCTGCTTTCCAACATGCTTCTTCAAATTCCTATTGAATTCGTCCTCCATACCCAGCTGCAGGGAGTTGAATAATGTCCTCCACAAAATGTATGTCCATTGAAATATCAGAATGTGATCTCATTTCGGATTTCTGCAGATGTAATTAGCTAAGGTGAGGACATACGCTGTTAAAGTGAGCCCTAAATTCAATGACTGGTGCCCTTATTAGAAGAGGAGACACATCAAAATACACAAAGGGAAGAAGGTCATGCAAAGACAGAGGCAGAGATTGGAATTATGCAACCACAAGTCAAGGAACACCAGGAGTTACCAGACTCTCCCCTAGAGCCTGTGGAGAGAGCGTGACCTTACTGAATCCTTGATTTTGGATTCTGACTTCCAAAATCATAAGAAAAAAATTCTGTTGTTTTAAGCCACCCAGTGTGTGGCACTTTGTTAAAGCAGTGCTAGAAAACTAATATACCAACATTACATATAATTTTTCATAGCCTAAGTTGCTGAGAGGATGCTAAGGGGACAAGTTCTGATGCCCTTCACTGTTTTCTAGAATAGAGACACTAGAGGATCGAGGGAAAGGGTATATATAAGGCTGTAATGAAATCATTTGACTGTGCTTAAGGTGGGTAAATAGAAGAGTGAGGGGCAGACATACTGAGTCTGAACCACAGGCCCCCACAAGCAGCTGATCCAAGATACCAGTCATCCTCTTAACCCTTCCGAGACTCAATTTACTTTAAAGCAGACATTATACTACCTGCCTGGCTGTGGAACAATATTAAGAAAAATATAATTAGAAATGTTTGCTCAGGTCCCACAATATAGCAGATACTGAAAAATTGTTAGCTTTTTAAAAAATATTAACTAGGCTGGGACTATGAAAATTATACTTAAACATTTTTGCTAGGCCAACTACCAAGGAAATGCCACCTTGTAAATATTAAAGTACATATTTATTAAGATGGAAAGAGGCTTACAATAGGTCTCTGACACCCCAGCTCTCTGATGAGTATTCCTAGGAATCTGTATTAACACGAAAATCCCTGGAGCACAGGAAGACCCGAAGCTTTATCCACCTCACTGCCTGCAGTGGGGGTAACACTTTCTGGGTCACACTGTGAGTGGTAAAGTCAACTCACCATAAAGGATGTAATAATGTCAGATACTTCCCCGCTGCCCTCCTTACAGAGCTGGGGGCCCAATGGGTAAGTATGCTGGGCGATTTCTATGATTGATTTCTTCTCTGAGTGCAGAGGAAGACTAAAAAGAAGGAAAAGAAAGAGTATGGGGAAGGAAGAGAAATAGATCATGCTAACTTTGTGGCCCTCTCCCTGCCCTTGGTTGCCTTTTATCCCTGCAGATCAGACGCTCAATAATAGATGTAAAAAGCAGCTTTCTTTACCAGCACGTAATTATTTAGGACCTCTTAAGTGGTAGGAACAGGTTACAAAGGCTAAGACACACACTGGTCCTGCCTTCATAAAGCCTACAATCTAGAGACAAAAGCAGGCCCTTCTGATCCCAGATGACATGTGCTAGATATAGTAATACACAAAAGGGGAACATAATCCAGGCAAGAATCAGGGAAGCCTCCCTAGAGGAAGTGACATATAATTAAAAGACCGAATGGGAAATAGCCAGGCAAATGAGGCTGGGGGTCAACATTGAAAATAAATACAGGGGTGCCTGGGTGGCTCATTTGTTAAGCATCTGCCTTCGGCTCGGGGTCATGATCCTGGGGTCCTGGGATCGAGCCCCACATCGGGCTCCCTGCTCCACAGGGGGCCTGCTTCTCCCTCTCCGACTCCCCCTGCTTGTGTTCCCTCTCTCGCTGTGTCTCTCTCTCTCTGTCAAATAAATAAATAAACAAAGAAAGAAAGAAAAGAAAAACAAACAAACACAGTCTAAGCTCCAAAGCAACACCAGAACTCACACAGTAAGTCATCACAGCAAGGTGATAGGTCTACAAAAATTGCTAATTGAACACTAGGATAGAAACACAAGGCAGAGCAAATAACCCTGTTTATAGACATAATGTGTATGCTGTAATGAAGCTGCCTGATAGAAATCTGATGTGCCTCTCTTCCGGTGATCAACTTCCAGTGCTCACAGGTAGTATAAATTTTTTTTTCTGTGTCTACGGAAGAATTTCCAAGAATGTCCAAAACATGATATTTGCCAGATTACCTCACCATTCCCCATCAAGGGGTCCAGTCTAATTATCCTCCTTTTGAATCTGGATTTGCCCTTAAAAACATGTATCTAACCAAGGGAATGTAGCATGAAGTATGTAATATGATTTCCAAGGCTAGGTCAGAAGTCTGTCAGCTTCCGGAATGCTTGTTATCTGGATGACCCATCTCAAGAGATTATCTCTTAGAATCCAACTGCTATGTTGTGCAAAGCTGAAGACACATGGCCAGACATGTATACATAAGTCCAGTCAAGGACCCAGCTGAGCCCAGCCTTCAAGCAGTATCAACCTAAGCATCAGACAGGTGAGGAAAGAAGCCTTCAGAAGATTCCATTTCTCAGGTGTCTAATCCTCTCCAGCCACTGAGGTCTTCCCAGCCGAGGCCCAGATACCAAGGAAATACAAGCCATCTCTACTGGGCCCTGTGTGGACTATTAACCCACAGAATTTATGAGCATAGTAAAATGGTGGTTGTTTCACACCAACTCTGAGGTAGCCATTTATACAGCAATAGGTAATCAGGACAGTATCCTTGGCTCTGCACACCGGGCATGATAAGGAGTTCAAGGAGATTTTGTGGAACTGAGCTGAAATGGAGGCAAAGCACATAGAAAGACTGTGTTTGCTCCTCTGAGATCGACTTCCATCCTCAAAGTGAGCTGTACGAAAGGATGACTTCCTGTCAATTGTTGCACCAGTTTTTACTCTGCAAAGTCTTCAGTTACCACTTAGCACAGATGGACCCAAAACAAACCCAAAGCAGCACAGTTCTGCAGCAATCAAAATATATTTTCTTTTTTTTTTTAAAGGTTTTATTTATTTATTTGAGAGAGAGAGAATGAGAGACAGAGAGCATGAGAGGGAGGAGGGTCAGAGGGAGAAGCAGACTCCCCGCCGAGCAGGGAGCCCGATGCGGGACTCGATCCCGGGACTCCAGGATCATGACCTGAGCCGAAGGCAGTCGCTTAACCAACTGAGCCACCCAGGTGCCCCAATCAAAATATATTTTCATCAACATCAACTAAATGATGGCCCTGAGCTCGTCAATGCATATGTGGATAGCACTGTTGAAACCTGTCACTACATTCTACATTCAGTTCCTCGGGTTAATGAGGCCTAATAATGTACGACTGTAAAAGGAGGAAGAAAAATCGTACCAACAAAACGAAAAGGTTTTCCTGGAGAATTTACAGGAGGACAGACGCATAGACAAAGGTCAGAGACAAGGTTTCATCTTCCCTAGAGGAGAGAAAATACAGTAATTGGAAATCTGAGCTCTGGACACACACACTACTAGGTTAAAGTCTCAGCTTTGCTACTTAATGACTGTGTGATATGCAGTTTCTCACACTCCTTTCCTTTAGTAAAAAAAAAAGGCTGGATCAAGATTAAATGAGATAATATGTATGTGATGTTATTCTAATATTTATCATGCACCTGCTATGTGTTTGTACGATTCTAAGCACAGAAAACAAAATGGAGAACAAAGATAATTTCCGTGGCATGTGGAGATCACATTCTAGTGGGGGAGACAACCCACAAATAAATACACAAGAAATATGTATCTTATTTGGGGTGGTGATAATATGAGGGAAAATAAAGCAGAGTGAGGGGATGGGGAGTGACAGGGGTGTTAGATGAATGAAGGAGTAAACCATACAATGATCCTGGGCAATAGCACTCAAGGTAGAGAGAAAACCAATATAAAGAGTTCAGATGTGGAAAGGAAGGGGCAGGGGGCTGGGGTGGCAAGAGGGAAGTGAGGTAGTGGGATGATAGTAGGAAATCAGGTCTTCCAGGTAGCTATGGGTCAAATCAGGTAGGTCCTTTTAAGCCATAAGGAGTGTATTCTAAGTGTGGTAGAAGCCTTTGGTGGGTTCCCCATCACCCTCTACATGAATTGCTTAGAACAGCACTTGGCATATTATAGCATAAGCTCATTAGTGGCTATTCTGTCAAGTTATTAAGGACTAATGTCAAGCCAGGAGAGCAGAAACACACTGATCTGCAGCAGCACTTAGTCAAATCCCCCACTCAAAGCAAGTGATGAGGCCAGAGAGTGTAAGACCTCCAGGCTCCAAGTAGAGCCAACAGTTCCAGTCAGATATGCAAGATGTAGCAACAAGGAAATGAAACAAAGCCTGAAAGGATGTCAGGCATTCTGCTCTCACACAGGCTACATTACTCTGTTCTTCATGAAAATCCAAGTTGGGAGGTAGCAACTCCTTGTGCAGGAAAATATTATGATTTGCTTGTGACTGAGTCACTGAATACACAGTGAGCTACTTGAGGTTATGGACATGCCTTGTTTCTACATCCTTGACATGAGGATCTAGTGCTTCACTGTCCAATATAGCATCCACGAGCCACATGTGGCTACTGACCCCTTAAAATACAGCTAGTCTGAATTGAGATGCGCTCTAAGTATAAAATACACACTAGATTTCAAGACTGTTCCATAAATAAGAATGTAAAATACCTCCATAATTTTATATCAATTACACATTGAAATAACGTTTTGGACATACTGCATTAAATAAAAAATGCTAAATTTTATTCCACTTGTTTCATATTATTTTCTTAATGTGGCTACGAGAACATTTTAAATTATGCATGTGGCTAGCATTATATGTCAAATGGACACCTACATATCAGGTGTTCCCTAAATGTGGACAGGAAATAAATAAAGGAAGCGGAAGAGCTCTAAGAATATTTCTGCATTCTTAACCAGGGATGACAAACAGGGTTTATCTTGAAAGCCAGGTCTGATCATCTGACTGTGGTTACCTGGAGTGCTATCTGAGAAAGCACTCAAGGTTCCAGCTCACTGAGAAGATTCTGGGGTTAATTTATAATATTTGCCATGGACACAGGAGGAGAATGGGACAGCCCATGTAAAATGTAATGATTATTTCTTGTATGGGAATAATATCAGTAATTTGAGAATACATTTTACACTGGGCATGTGCTGAACATTTACTCTTGTTGGATATTCTCCACCCATGATTTTATTCTCTTTTTCATAACAACCTTGAAAGATAGTAATTACCATCCCTGTCATACCTATCTGAAAAAGGATATTCAGAGAGTTAGTTACCTAGGTTATTTTTTTTAAAAGTTCAAGGTTTGAACCCAGGACAGCCTGTCTCCAAAGCTCACTCTCTAAGCACAACTTGCCAGGATCAGGCACTGCCTTCTGATACCACAACCCCCTGGGATGCTGGGTGGCCAGCATGGATCTCTGGATTCTACTTCCTCCCTAAAGGTTGGTGCCTGACTTATTCCTCAGCGTGCATCTGTGCTGACCCACCTTTCAGATAAAGTGGTATCAGCAGGGTACTCTCTCAAGCCCTTCGTTGAGCTTAGATTAGTCTAGAGCAGCAGTTCTCAAATCTGGCATGCTTCAGAATAGGGAGGGCTTATTAAAACACAGATTGCTGAATCCTACCCCTAAAAAGTTTCTGATTCAGTTGGTTTTGGGTAGGGCCCGAGGATTTGGATCTCCAAAATGTTCCCAAGTGATGCTGATACCACTGGTCCAGGATGCACACTTAGAGAATTATATGTCTGATCCAGCTTCCAGATCTTCTTGGCCACACATCACATTAATACAGCTGGGGGAATTCTTAAAATGAACCAATGCCCAGCTCTAGAGGAGACCAACTGAATTAGAATCATTATTGTGGGGTTCAGGCATAGTATTTTTTAAATCTGTCCCAGGATAAACATGAAGGTGGAGAACCACTGAGCTATCTGCTCCTCCTGTTTAATCCTCTTTTCTAGTTATTCCAAAGGATAACATTGGGAAAAGATAACCAAGCCCCTTCCAGTCAAGGAGCCAAGCAAGCCTTACTACTGATTCACTGCAGACAGGTTCAACATCAGGGCTGAGCTCCAGCCTGGGGGTTAATCGGTGGGTGTTAGCGGGTCCAGAGGCCACGGGATAAGTACAGCAGCAGGAGACAGAGCCCCTAGAAATGCCACCCAGTAACTGACAGTCTGTCCTACAGAGACATTTTAATAGTGATTAAAGGTCAATGTGTATTTAGTCTCTGTCCTTTGCTTCATAGCTGGAGAATCTTCCAGTGTGAAGGACACTGACATTATAACTATCATCTGGCTCAACAGGAATGAAATTAGATGGAATGAAAATGATCCACATTTGTGAGGCTCCCCAAAGAGAAAACCTAGCTAGCATCTAATCCTATAAAATCTACAAAGCTAAGAATTTCAAGTATAAACATAATGAGATTTTTTTTTCATAAAAGTAGGACAAATCCTTGGAACCTAAAAATCTGATATTGACTTCTCCCTTTGCAGTGCCCAAAGTGAAATCAGCAGACAGTCTCTAAAACCTTTCCTTTATCCCTGTCACTCAAAAAAAAAAAAAAAAAATGAGGAACATAAAACGAAAGGATTTCTTATCTATAAACTTTTCCGGTGTTTGGTAACTTTACAGAAACACAAGTCAAATACCCAGTATCTCCTGGACACAAAGTTCCTACAACACTTCTATTTTAGATTTAGTCACAGGAGGATTCTTTTTCCTCTCTAAAGACACTTTCCCTTCTTTTAAAATGCTACTTATTGGCTTGTGGCTTTGCCAAACATGCTGGGTAGCTGTAAAATGCAAACACATTTTCAAATATTTATTGACTTGATTTTTTGAGACTTCTGTAACAAAATGCCTTTAGGCTGCTCTCTCTACAGTGTGTGCATTCAGACACACTTCTTAGAAAGTTCTTGAAAAATTACCCAATTCCCACCCAGATGCCATATAATATCAAGAGCTACTTAACGATCAACTTGAGATTATCAAATTTCAAATTTAAGTTTTCCCAATTTAACTTCTGAACAGCATAACATTCCAGTAAGTTTTTCTAACCTCCAACCTCTTTGAAAAGGAATCCTATTCTTACATTAGATAAATTATCTATTTGTAACAATAAAAAATACTCCATGTACTTATTCAATCTTAACTTTTGGATTTTCACTTATTAGTAGTCAAATATAATCAGATATCCCCCCTGATCTTCATGTTGAGAGAAGAACTGACAAGAAATAAACTGTCAGGGAATGCATTAGAGTCCTATTCATTTTAACTGTTTAAATATTATAAATGACTATCATCCCTCAGTGGATAAATAGTTCAAAAACAATGACTGAAAGTTTTGCAAAACCCTGTCATTAAAGACTACAAGAATTCCGCTTGGTTCTTTCTCTTTGGACTGAAAAATGGGTAAGTACATTCTGTGACAGGTTTGCCCTCAGAGGGAGTTGAAACAGCTCAAATGCTAGGTCTGATGTAACCACTGCTGATTATCCCACAAAGTGTGTCCATGGCCCCTTCTTCAGCATTCTGTTTGTGTTCCTGATGAGCTTCTGCTCCAGAATCTAAATGAACCTCTGCTTCATAAATTCTCCACAGGAAAAATCCATTTTTGAATTCTGTCACTACAAAATGTGCCCTTTAACTGTGCCTGTGAGTCATCTGAAAAGAACATGAAAACAAAATATCCGAAACAGTACATACTGCCATGTCTTTGAAAACAAATAGTGAAAACCAATAATAATAATAATAGCAGCCTCACGTTCACTTTTCATTCCACACACATGCATGCACACACCTAATGTATTGCTGACCTCAATAAAGGAATACTTTAGAAAGCAAACAAGATGAGTAAGTCTTAATTTTATCTGCCCGAATTTACCTTTCAACTGTATATTCAATCAAAATTGACCAAAAATATTTGTGATATGTTAATTAGTAGCGAACAGTGCACCAAGAACTTTGCCATCCCACTTACTGAAAATTAATAAACCTTTTCAAACACTCAAAATATTGTTAGGGGAGGTATGATAATTATATCCTGGCCAAATACATGACGCTTCAAACTTCATCCTCAGTCGAATTATATAAATTAATTGTGCTTACATTCAAACATCATAAGCAGGGGTTGCAATTAAAAGATAACACCCAACTCTGGGATTGAGAATAAAGAACTGTAATTACTACCACAAAAGCAGGAAATGGAAAGTGCTATAAATATAGAACCAAAACAAAAAACATAATACTCAGTACTAGTCACTGGAATTAATATCATCGATTACTCCAACACTATTTCCTATCATCAAATGGTGGTTCATGTGTAGTGTTTTTGCCTTTTCTTCATGGATCTTTGACATACAATCTAATAAGTCCATTTGAAATATGTAAGTTATAATATAAAGAAGTTATTCACGGAGAGCACTTTAATTAAAAATAGAAGTTAGGGGCGCCTGGGTGGCTCAGTCAAGCGTCTGCCTTCGGCTAGGGTCATGATCCTGGGGTCCTGGGATCAAGCCCCACAACAGGCTCCCTGCTCAGTGGGAAGCCTGCTTCTCCCTCTCCCACTCCCCCTGCTTGTGTTCCTGTTCTCGCTATCTCTCTGTCAAATAAATAAATAAAATCTTTAAAAAAAATAGAAGTTAATATTTGGTTCTCACAGGGATTCTGGAAGAAAGGCAGAAAATTACTCTTGTCAATATTCTGCCTGAGACTATGACCAATGTCTCTCAACTTGTAGTCCAGAGAATGAGTCTTCTCCAGAGTAAGCAGAGTGCCCTACACAAGCACTTACATCTTACAACCACCAAAGGAGGAGAGTACTGGCATCATCCTCATTTTACAAAATGAGAAACTGAAGCACAGAGAGGTGAAGGGCATTGTTACAGTCTGCTACTCTGGCTGTTACAAATTACCAGAAACTCAGTGGCTTGAACTCAGTGCAAATTTATGATCTTTCAGTTCTGGAGGCCAAAAATCCAACATGGGTCTCAATGGGCTAAATGAAGGTGTCTGCAGGGCTGCATTCCTTTTGGGGTAGTAGTGGGGGAGGCTCCAGAAGAGGCTATTTCCCTGCCTTTTCCAGCTTCTAGAGGCTGCCCACATTCCTTGGCTCATGGTCCCATTCATGCATCTTCACAACCAGCAATGTCGACCTAATTCCTTCTCAGGCTACCACCATCTGTTTGTCTCATTTTTGCCTCCCTCTTTCACTCATCTCTTCTACTCAGAAAGACCCCTGTGATTACACTGGAGCCACCCAGATAATTCAGGATAATGAAGCCATTTCAAAATCATTTGATTAGCGGGGCGCCTGGGTGGCTCAGTTGTTAAGCAACTGCCTTCGGCTCAGGTCATGGTCCCAGGGTCCTGGGATCGAGTCCCATATCGGGCTCTCTGCTCCACGGGAAGCCTGCTTCTCCCTCTCCCACTCCCCCTGCTTGTGTTCCCTCTCTCGCTGTGTCTCTCTCTGTCAAATAAATAAATAAAATCTTTAAAAAAAAAAATCATTTGATTAGCAACCTTAATTCCATCAGCAACCTTTATCCTCCTTTGCTCTTTAACCTCATTTATTCACATGTTCCAGGGATTAAAATGTGGATACCTTCCCAGGGACCACTGTTCTGCCTATCTCAAGGACACATACCATGACTTGAACACAGGGCATAGCTACCCAGGCTCTCAAACCACTCTATTATATTGCTAACCTCAGAATATGCCCAATAGGATATGCAAAGCTTTCCTTGCCAGGGAGGCAGGAAGTGCCATCCCTACTATGTTCTCTCTCCATGTACTTTCTCGATTCGAGACAACCTAGCAAGTAAGAGTCAATGACTGGGCTATAATCTCTTCCTCCAGCCTCTGGAATGCTTGAGAAATATTTGATTGCTAGGTGCATTTTTTCCAATACCAAATGAGGAAACATACTCATTAGAGATCAGCAGGGGTCTCACTAGGTTTGCCATGTACTGATTACCAATCCAAGGTTGTCCCCGAGAATGTTGTATTTAGTCGTCAGAATATGTACTTATTTATGCCTGCAGTTGAACTTCAAAATGGGAACTGGGCCTACTCCCCCTTTAGATACTAGAGGACACTCAAGGTTTTTCAGCTGGAGGACCAAGGACCCTCCAGCTTCCCGGTGCATATGTGATCCACACTAGGGTCAGTCCCAGGACCTTGGAAGCACTGAGACCACCTACTACGATTGGCTGGTAGCAGCTGTGTTTGGGTAGCTGAGGCCTCTACGATGCTGTTGGCTGTGCATGCTCAGGACCCTCTGTTCCGTATCCTTTCTTAAAGCTAAGTAAACTTGCTGCTAAGCAAACCAGTCATGTCTTAAGGATTTGACTGACAACACAAACTGGAAACAAGACCTCCTGTCTTGTTTAACCAATGACTGAGCAGCTTTCCATAATCCCCAGGACAGCCATTCCTGGGACTCTAGTTTCAATATTGCTAAATTTGACAAGCTAACATCTGTATTAAACACAAAGGACAACAAAAAGTCTCCTTTTTCTTGTAATAGTTACATTGTGTGCAGCTAAAGAATATAACTGGAGGACTCTATGACAAAGGCAAACTTATTAAAAATTAAAATATAACTGTATCCCAAGGAATATGTATTTCTTATAATGCCAGAAGCGCTCCAAGCAAAAAACTGAAAATACACAATAGAAGACCGAAAGATTTTAAGGTAATCTGCTTCCACTGAACTTAAGGTGGCACTAGTAAATTATGATAGCCTGATAGACTGAGCAGACATCCTATTACACATGGCAATAATTACATGTGCATATGACTCATATACAGGATAGGATTCATTGCAACCGGGTTATATCTTTCTTATTCTTATATTTACTGTAGTACATTGCCAAAGAGAAGGTACAATGCTTGTTAAATCACGATCTTATACTCAGGATTCTTAACAGTTGCTGCAGCTACCAAGTAAATATAAAATAAGTAAATCTAGGAATAAGCAACTGGAACAATTGTAGTCACATCATAAAAAGCAATTTGACAGTATCAAGGCAAATTAAGGATGCACACAGCAGAAGGAGACCTATGCTGGTGTATTAATTCCAGCATCATCTATCATTATCAAAAGTAGTCAACAGGGAAAAGGGAAAGTAAATTGGACTACTCATACAATGGGTTACTATGTAGCAATTAAATTGAATGAAATAGACCTACATATGTGAACATGGATCAGAAACTTCACACTGAGTGACAAAAGCAAATGGTGACTGTATATATATAATATCACTTCTATAAAGTTAAAAACGTGCAAAACAGTACTACATACTATTTGTGGATAAAGACAATAGTCGTATAAAAATATGCATGGAAATAACAGGTATCAAATTCAAGAGAAAAAAAGACACGGGGTGAGATCCAAGAAGGATATTCAGGCACTTTAATGCTAGGTGTGACTTTTCTTACACAAGGTACATATGGCCAGATGGCAACATATTAAGATTTGAAAAGATTCGATGGTGGGTACAGGATTGTTTATCATATTGTAGATTTTTCTCTATGTCTGTAATAGTTTATAGTATCACAAAAAGATTATGCTGTAACAGACCCTAGAAGTATTCAAGATCAAATGGCCAAGGTTGCACCACCAGAGGCCACAGAGCAGATAACAGGAGACCTTGAAACTTAAATGCAGCTTAATTTTGCACACGTTTTCTCTAGCTACTGTGCCTGACAGTATCTCATGCTTTGCTTTCATTTTTGGTTCTTTTTAGCTAAATGAAAAAAATTTTAATTTTTAATTAAAGGAAAAAAAAAAAAAAAACATTCCAGTTCAATAGTTCCTTCAGTTCTGTGTAACAGCCTCTGTAACCTTTAGGGCTATAAATTTCAAGACTCCAAGAATAAGTGAAGGTGAGAAAAAGAGCCACAGGGCCATCTAAAAGTCTTTACATGCCTGGGCTGTAAGTAATCATTTCCCCAAAACTGCCAACACATAAACCTTCTATGGGAGCCAAACACATTTCCAGAGTTGTGGAGAAAGGGCTGGAGTGCAGTTATTCTTAATTGAAATGACAGACATCTGTCTCACCCCTCAAATGTCAGCCTGAATTTCTACCAGAATCAGGAGATGTGTCCCAGCCCTAGATGCAGTGATGAAGGAGGAAATGCTGTTCATCTCCTTCCCAAAATGATACTGACTGTGGACAAAGAACAGAGCAAAAAAACATGGTCATATTTACCCTTAGATTCCTTCTGATTTTACTTTGCCTTTAGTGTCCTTCCCCTAAGGGATGGCACAACTCCTTCCTTAAATTCTAGAACATGAGTCTGTTCCACAAGAAAGGGGAAAGAACTGACATTTATTGAGCCCTTCTCCCAGGTGTTTCCTTTAGCCTCATGATCACCTTTTCAGGCAGGTATCGCTGACCCCATTATACAGGCAGGAAATCAGTATTCCAAAGGTCAGATAACTTATCCAAGTTCATGCATTTAGTAAGGGACCAGAAATCTACCTACAATCCATGGCTTTTCCACTACACAGGGCTTCCAAAAGCCCATCATCTTCATGCACTCTCTCAGGTCCTCTGTTTTTTCATCTGAAAATTGGGTAGATGAGAGTAGCTGATCTTGAACATACCATTTTTGTTATTTATTTATTTATTTAGAGAGAGAGAGAAAGAGAGAGCATGTGAGCGTGAGCGTGGAGGGGCAGAGGCAGAGAGAGAATCCTAAGCAGGTTCCACACTCAGCGCAGAGCTCAACATGGGACTCAATCTCACCACTCTGAGATCATGACCTGAGCTGAAATCAAGAGTCAGATGCCGGACTGATTGAGCCACCCAGGCACTGCTAATCTTGAACATTCGATAAGGCTCTGAATTTGGCAACCCTGGGGCAGACACAAAGTTACAAATCATGTAGGCAGCTCAGAGAGCAGAGATTAGAATACAGCCTGCGACAGCTACTGGAGTCAGCAACCCTTTATCAGAGGTACTGCGTGAACTTTAATAATAGGCAAACATTTGAAATCAAAGTAGTCATTGCTTAATAGTCTAGTCTATCTACTTTTTGAAACAGGCCAGGTTCTCATGGCTGAATTTATCATCTTAAATGTTACTCTTACTTGATGCCTCCTGGGCAGAGAAACCTCCCCAATCAAACGTCATCTTAACAGACCTCTCACCACGATCCTGCATCTTCTTCCAGCCAGTCACTCCAATGATCACAAGGAAAACTGGCTCATCTTCCTGATTTCCAGTTTTCGGACATGTTGATGCTTTTCCGTTCATGCTCTCACTCCTTCCGTGGGGGAAGTCACATCGCTTCTCCCTCAAACAGCAGCTCTCGGCTCACCTCTTGTGAGTCTCCCTTGACTACCCCCAATACAATCCAAGAATTTCCATTATTTCAGATTTCTCTTGTCCCTCTGATGCAAGGGGAAGAAAAAAATGGGACTTTAAAATTCTATTTCTACCATGTGGCAGATGTTGCCAAAGCTTTTTTTTTTTTTTTTTTAAGATTTTATTTCTTTATTTGAGAATGAGCACAAGCAGGAGGGAGGGACATAATGAGAGGGAACAAGCAGGGAGCCCAACACAGGGCTCCATCCCAGGGGCCCAAGATCATGACCTGAGCAGAAGGCAGACACTTAACCAACCCGAGCCACCCAGGTGCCCCAGTATGTTGCCACAGCTTTAATAATCTTGTCAACCTAGGTATTATTATTCCTATTTCACTGAAAGCACAACTAAAACTCAGCAACACTAAAGTGACTTGTCTAGGGTCATACAATTAGAAAAGCAGAATTGACAACCAAATAAATATGGATCTAAGTCCTAAACCTAAGGGTTTCTACACTCAAAGAACAGATTTGGTGTCAGTGGGGAGGAATATATTGGGAGTGTGTAGAAAATGTGAATCTTTAGTTTTTTCCCCTTCTACCAAGTAGCACCAAATAACACCATTGTTTATTCATGCTCTTCTGTTTCTAAAATGCTAGCTCTCCCCAGTGCCAGCAAGGCTTATGCTGCTGGATGCCCAAGTGATATAAAAATGAAACTTATTATCCTCCAATAAATAACATTAGTGTTGACTAAGGATATTGAACATAAAACCAAACACATTATCCTCTCCTTGAAACCAATCATACTACATCAGCACGCAAACACTGCGCAGCTCCATAAAGACTTAACAAGACTTGGAGAAGGTCCAGGGACGAGCAATTAAAACATCACAGGAGATGGGAAAAGGCTATCTTAGGAGAACAAACGAAAATCACTCAAGACCCTTAAGTTTACCAAGATAAAGATTAAGAATTTATAGATTCAGAGTCGGTAAAAACATGTCAGGATACAGTATGAGCACTCATATGCTGTCACTGACATCTACTTTGACCATCCAGTATGCATTTCCCCTTCCTACTGGTAACCTCAGGTTCCTTATGGGGAGCTTCATGTCCTTCACCACTATTGTGTGTATGTACTGTGGTAGAAAGGTAATTCCAGGAATTCCCCTCCTATTACAGGATCTGAGAGAACTGGGCCTTCCTTTCAGCATGCTACATAATGCCATGGAGAAGTCATGTGACCTAACCAGTCTGCCAATCTGACTCCTCCTCCCCTTCCACTGTGAATTTTGAGAGAGAGAGAAGAGTAGAGAAAGTGGTTAGGTTTTCCACCTATTCATTCCTACTATGAGACCATTCCTTCCTGCCTACACGCTGGCTGTTAGGAACCTCCTTGATTCTAGTCCTTCTAGATGAGTTTCTCCATCCTAAGAAGCAAGTCAGTCTATGAGCTCCTGGTAGCTTTGAAACAAATCTCTTGTTTAAGTTGGAGTCAGTTTCAGATACTTCTAAAAAACAGATATATTCACCAAAGCCCAGATATGGGACTATAAAGGCAACCTTTTTTTCATGAACAATAGTAAGCAAGAAGGAGGTTAAACACTAGAGTGGAACTGATGAATGCCAGACACTGCACTAAGACCTTTATACCTACTATCCTTCTTAAATCTCAAGGCAACTCTGTCAGGTGGGATGTAGGGTATCAATTTCACAGACTGAAAGTGAGGTTCAGGAAGGTTGTTTTGCCCAGGGTAAGGCAAAAAAATGAAAGAGCCTAGAATGAAATGCAAGTATGTCCCTACTTACAAAGAAAAAAAATTGTAAATTCAAACTCCTAATATATCGACTATTTGTTTATAATCACAGGGAGCAGACATCAAGATAGAAAACATTCTTTTATATCACCTCTGGGTATTCCTGTCTGATAGTAGCCCTCAGGAGGGACGGATAGATGATCTACAAGATGATAGACCATTGGTCTGACTCAAGAGAAGACAATTCTTAGCTGATTACCTGTTACAGCATAAGTAACAATTGGTGCTAATCCTAAAATAGAATAAATTTCTGTATTTGAGATTTCCATTTGAGGATTAACACGTTTACTTCATATTGCAAATAGCTTTTTTTTGAACATTTAGAAGAGTGAAAAAATTCACAAGTCACTACACAACTAAATGACTTCAAAATTTCTATCTCAGCAATGAGAACACAAGGCACAAATCCACATCCCTTAAACATGATTTTGCTTCAGTCAAAACCCACTCATCAGTAGGACAGGCAACCTTCACTTCAGTAAAATATATCATGAATCATTTTGTAAAAAAAAAAAAACTAGTACTTTTTTGGGAATGGCATGTGTTTCTCAGAGACACTGGCATATATCTTGAAAACATGAGGGTCTCTTCTCAACTGACTCATTTGAAATAATACACATCACCACACTAAGAAAAACAAGACAAGGGATGGAGCTGAAGAAATGGGGTGGAGGAAGTGTGGGATGTTGATTACCACCAACCTCTTCACTTTACAAAACAGAAAACGGAAGACCACTGAAGCCAACTGACCTGTCCGAGCTTACACAGCAGTTCCTGGACAACTTCCTGGATGCTCACGCTCAGCATCCTGGTTTAGGATGGTGCTACTGCCTGTAGGCCACATTGCCCACACGAAATGCGGACACAAATTGTGAACCAAAATGTAAACAACACATAGAAAACTACTAACTCTGTGATTCTTAAAGGAGAGAGAGAGAATCGCAGTAATGGAAAGGCAGCTGTTTTTCTTCATTTCAGAATAAAGGAATTATTTCTTTTTACCTTCCCTTACACCCATTTGTTGTTCTTATTGTTCAAAGACATAATTGAGTTCCTAATCCTGTTCAACTTGGCACCACAAACCCGATTCCAATCACATTATTAAAATGAAAGAAGACCTATTGGGTCTGTGTTTTTCCCACTACTGGTATCCATAATCCTTTGACAGGTAACATGGGAGATCAGAATACTACCATCCAACTGGGAAACATCCCAGAAATACGAATGAAAATCTTAACCTGCCTTTTCACGGGCCATGACTTTGCTGATGGAATGCCATCAAGCAGATCGATGCCTCCATTTCCTTAATTAATGATCATCTCACCAAGGGAGAGAGAGTGCGGATATTGTTTAAATCTTTGTAAATTTATCTACAAACACAGAAGCTCTCTTGAGCATTCACAGCAATAGAACACACCCATATCCTGAATAATATACTCATTCACAAGGTGTATTTGCTCAGCTGACCTTAAGAACAGATGTTCTGAAACCTATAAAAATGATTTTCAGGCTTCCAGGGAAGATGGTGGACAAGGAGGACACTGAGCTCACCTCTTCCCATGGATACACCTAGATACCACCCATGTTGGTGGTATAAATAACCCAGAAAATGACCTGAAGACTGGCAGAACAGACTTCCCACAGGTAAATGTAGAGAAGCCTCCACAACGAAGAGGGTAGGAAGGGCAGGGATGTGGTGGTGGTGGTGGTGGGAGGGGGGGTGATAAACAGATTCCCAGGACTGTTCACAGGAGGGAGGGACTCTACCGCATGGAGAGGGTAGAGAAACAGAACTCTACACCCAGAACCCTAGGCACACAGGACCCACAGTGGGAAGCAGAATCCATATAACATTTGGCTTTGAAAATCAGAGGGACCTGGCCTCACTAGTTCTTAGAATCAGTTGGGCTTAGCACTTAGAACTTTAAAAACCAGTGGACTTGGCTCTGGGAGATCCAGGAGGGTAAGAGGAAACAGATTCCCTGCCTTTAAAGAGAGCACAACAAGGAGCCCCACTGACATATAGCATACAAGCAGCAGTTTGAAAAATTACTGGGGTATATGGGAAGGAGATTTATTTACTAACCTCAGAGCCTGTGCTGAAGGGGCAGGGAACTTTGGAAGACTTCAAGAACAAAAGAGCTGGCAGGTGCCATTTCCCTGCCCCACCTCCAGCCTAGATACACAGACACCTGTGAGAACCAACACACCACCAACACTCTCCACCTAGCTTTCTAACAGTTCCTCCAACCTGGCACCCTAGGCAGGAATTTTCCTAGGCAGCTGCAGGTCCTCTGTTACACTGGACCAGGCGGACCTTGCTTTTACCATACATCCACCCTTCCCCTGCCCCATGTTCTCCTATAACCTGCCCCCTCCAATAGGCCCTTGGCCAGAGTCCATCCAAAGAGGTGCCACAAGCCTGGCAGTGTGCAAGCAGCCCCAACAGGAGCCAGCACCACTCCAAAGTGACTCCTGCCCTGGAAAGACAGGAAGATAACCACACACACCAGTCCAACCACAGCCCCAACCGTGGGCTAGGGAGAAACAGTGGGTCTGACTAGAGACCCCACTCACCAGTCAAAGCTTCTAGGGAACAAACACAGAAGGTACCTTTCAGTTTGATTTAATGCATCCCTGGAAAACATCTGGTCTGACCCAACTAAAGCCCAAGGTGGCCACATACTGGCCCATTAACAACACAGGGAACAAACCCTACCCAAAACAGGCAAAGAGAGCCATTGCACATGACTGAAGGCAAATCAGGCTCAGCCACAGTATTAGGGTACATGTAACCACACATAGGAGACAGCCTGAAGCACCACATTCTGGTAAACTGGGGGCATTGAACTGCAGGGCCCAGGACCTCTTCTTCATAACTTCTTTAAAGAGCAGGAAATATAGCTGACTTTCCTAATATGCAGAAAGACACAGAGAGTAGACAAAATGAGGAGACAGGAATGTGTCCCAAATACAAGAATAGGACAAAATCACAGTAAGAGAGCTAAATGACACAAAGATAAGTAATATGTCTGATACAAAATCTGAAGTAAACATCATAAAGATACTCACTGAACTTGAGAAAAGAGTGGAGGACCTCAGTGAGACCTTCAACAAGGAGGGAGAAAACAAAACAAAAGAACCTGTAAGAGATGAAGAACTCAATAAATGAAATTTATTGGAATGAATAGACCAGAGGAAACATAAGAATAAGCAATGTAGAGGACAGAGTAATGGACATCAATGAAGTTGAACAAGAAAGAGAAAACATGATAATAAAGTATTAAAATAGACTAAGAGAACTCAAGTATAATAGACTAAGACTATAGACTAATAGACTATAGATAGACTAAGAAACCCCCAAGTATAATAACATTTACATTATAGGGATCCCAGAAGGAGAAGAAAAAGAGGGCAGAAAATTTATTTGAAGAAATAATAGCTGAAAACTTCCCAAATCTGGAAAAGGAAACAGAAATGCAGATGCAGGATACACAGAGAGCCCCCAACAAAATCAACCCAAGGAGGTCCACACCAAGACACACAATAATTAAAATGGCAAAAAGTAATGATAAAGAGAAAATTTTAAAAGCAACAAAAGAAAGCAGATACATACAAGGGAAACCCCATAAGGCTATCAGCTAATTACTCAGGAGAAACTTTGCCGGCAAGAAGAGAGTGGCAGGATATCTTCGAACTGCTGGAAGGAAAAAATCTGCAGCCAAGAATACTCTATCCAGCAAGGCTAACATTGAGAATAAAAGGAAAGACAGAGTTTCCCAGACAAACCAAAGTTAAGGGAATTAATCATCACTACACCAACCCTAAAAGAAATGTTAATAAAGGGGATTCTTTAAGTAAAAGGAAAGACCATGAGCAGGAGTAAGAGAAGGAGGAAGCAAAAAAGCAGTAAGCTTCAGTATATCTATAAAAATCAGTCAAGGGATTTACAAAACAGAAGGATGTAAAGTATGACACCATATACCTAAAACATAGTGGAGAAGAGTAAAAACTAGGTTCAAACTTAAGTGGCCATCAGCTTAATATAGACTGCTATATGCAGAAGATGTTATATATAAACCTAATGGTAACCACAAATCAAAAACCAGTAATACATATGCAAACAACAGAAATGAACCCAACTATATCACTAAAGAAAGCCAGCAGTGAGGGAAGAGACAAAGTGAAAAAAGGAACAGAGAAAAACTACAATAAAAGCCATAAAACTAGTAACAAAACAGGAATAGATGCCTGCCTATCAATAATTACTTTGAATATAAAGGGACTAAGTGTTCTAATCAATAGACAGAGAGTGAAGGAATGGATAAACAAGCCAGACTCACCTATATCCTGCCTACAAGAGACTCATTTCATACCTACAGACACAGGCAGATGGAAGTGAAGGGATGGAAAGGCACTTATCATGCAAATGGCAGTGAAAAGAAAGCCAGGGTGGCAACACCTATAACAGACAAAACAGATTTTAAAACAAAGACTGTAACAAGAGAGAAAGAAGGACACTATATAATCGTAAAGGAAATAATTCAACAATAAGATATAACAACTGTAAATCTTTATGTACCCAACATGGGAGCCCCCAAATACATAAAGAAGCTAATAACAAACATAAAGTAATTAAGAGTAATACAATAAAAATAGGGGACTTTAATACCTCATATCATCCAAACAGAAAATCAGAAAGTGAACAGTGGCTTTGAATAACACATTGGACCAGATGGATTTAACAGATATATTCAGAACATTCCATCCTAAAAGAGGAGAATACACATTCTTTTCAAGTGCACATGCAACATTCTCCAGAATATTACATATTAGACCACAAAACAAGTCTCAACAAATTCGAAAAGATTAAAGTCAGATCATGCATCTTCCCCAACCACAACAAAAAATCTAAAAAGAATACAAATACGTGGAAGACAAAAATAACATGCTACTAAACAAGAGTCAACAAAGAAATCAAAGAGGAAATCAAAAAATACAGAGACAAATGAAAATGAATGGTCCAAAAATTTGGGGGATCCAGCAAAAGCTATATATGAGAGTTTATAGCAATACAAGTCAACATCAGGAAGAAAAATCACAAATCAACTACCTAATTTTACACCAAAAATAGCTAGACCTTACACCAAAGGGAGCTAGAAAAAAAAAAAAAGTGATGGAAGACAATAATAAAGATCAGAACAAAAATAAAATAGAAACTAAAAAATAAATAAATAAATAAAAAACAAACAATAGAACAGATCAATGAAAGTAGGAGCTGGTTCTTAGAAAAGATCAACAAAATTGATAAACCTTTAGCTAGACTCAAGAGAGAACTCAAATCAGAAATGAAAGAGACATAACACCACAGAAATATGAAGTATTATAAGAGATTATGAAAAATTATTCAACAAATTGGACAACCTAGAAGAAATGATAGATTTTTAGAAACAAAAGCTCCCAACTGAATCAAGATGAAATAGAGAATTTGAAAGACTGATTACCAGCAATCAAATTGAATCAGTAATCAAAAAGCTCCCAACAGGGTGCCTGGGTGGCTCAGTGGGTTAAGCATCTGCCTTCAGCTCAGGTCATGATCACAAGGTCCTGCAATCAAGCCCCAGGCTGAGCTCCCCACTCAGAGGGGAGTCTGCTTCTCCCTCTCCTTCTGCCCCTCCACTTGTGCTTTCTCTCTCAAATAAATAAATAAAATCTTAAAAAAAAAAAAAAAAAAAACTCCCAACAAACAAAAGTTTCGGACCAGATGGCTTCACAGGTGAATTCTACCAAACATTTAAAAAACAGTTAATACCTACCCTTCTCAAAGTATTTCAAAAAAAAAAAAAAAAGGCAAGAAAAAGGAAAGCTTCCAAATTCAATCTATGAAGCTAGCATTACCCTGATACCAAAACCAGATAAAGACTACAAAAATATAGAACTACAAGAAAAGATGAACAAAGACGCCAAAATCCTCAAGAAAATATTGGCAAACCAAATCCAACAATATATTAAAAAAATAATTCACCATGATCAAGTGGGATTTATTCCTAGGATGCAAGGGTGATTCAGTATTTGCAAATCAATCATCATGCTCTGTCACATCAACAAGAGAAAAGATAAAAACCATATGATCATTTCAATAGATGAAAAAGAATTTGACAAAGTACAACATCCATTCAAGATAAACCCTCAACAAAGTAGGTTTAGAGGGAACACACCTCTCAACATAATAAAGTTCATATATGAAAAACCCACAGTGAACATCATACTCAATGGTAAAAAACTGAGAGCTCTCCACCTAAGGTCAGGAACAAGATAGGAGTACCCATTATCTCCACTTTTATTCAACATAGTACTGGAAGTCCTAGCCACAGCAATCGAGAATTAAAAGAAATAAAAGGCAGCTAAAATGGTAAGGAAGAAGTAAACCTTACACTATTTGCTGATGACATACTATATATAGAAAATAGACTCCACCACATAAATTACTAGAACTGATCAATGAGTTCTGTAAAATCACAGGATACAAAATCAATGTATAGCAATCTGTTTTCTTTCCATACATTAATAATGAAGTAGAAGAGAAATTAAGAACACCATTTACAATTGTACCAAAAATAATACCTAGGAATAAACTTAACCAAGGAGGTAAAAGATCTGTCCTCTGAAAACTATAAATCATTGATAAAAGAAATTGAGGATGACATAAATAAATGGAAATATATTCTGTGCTCATACATTAGAAGAACAAATATTGTTAAAATGTCCATACTACTCAAAGCAATCTACAGATTTAATGCAATTCCTATCAAAATACCAATAGCACTTTTCACAGAACTGGAACAAACAATCCTAAAATTTGTATGGAACTGCAAAAGACGCTGAATAGCCAAAGCAACCTTGAAAGAGAAGAACAAAACTGGAGGTATCAAAATCCTAGATATCAATATATACTACAAGGCTATAGTAATAAAAACAGTATGGTACTGGCACAAAAATAAACACACAGAACAACAGAACAGAGAGCTCAGAAATGAACCAACAATTATATGGTCCATTAATTGTTGAGAAAGGAGGCAAGAATATGCAATGGGAAAAAACAGTGTCTTCAACAAATGGTGTTGGGAAAACTGGACAGCCACATGCGAAAGAATGAAATTGGACCACTTTCCCACACCGTATGCAAAAATATAAACTCCAGATGAATTAAGGACCTAAATGTGAGACCTGAAATCGTAAAATTCTTATAAGACAGTACAAGCAGTAAATTCTCTGATATTGGCCATAGCAACATCTTTCTAGTCATGTCTCCTGAGGCAAGGGAAATAAAAGCAAAAATAAACTATTGGAATTACATCAAAATAAAAAGCTTCTACACAGCAAAAGAAACAATCACCAAAACTAAAAGACAACCTACTGAATGGGAGAAGATACCTGCAAATGACCTATTTGATAAAGGGTTAGTATCCAAAATACATAAAGAACTTATACAACTCAATGCCAAAACAAACAAACAACAAAAAAACCCAAAAACCAAAACAAATAATCCAATTAAAAAATGGGCAGAAGACATGAACAGACACTTCTCTAAAGACATACAGATGGCCAACAGACACATGAAAAGACACTCAACATCACTCATCATTGGAGAAATGCAAGTCAAAACCATAATGCGATATCACTTCACACCTGTCAGAATGGTTAAAGTCAGAAACACAAGAAACAAGTGTTGTTGAGGATGTGGAGAAAAAAGCAACCCTCCTGCACTGTTGCTGGGAATGTAAACTGGTGCAGCCATTGCAGTAAACAGTATGGAGGTTCCTCAAAATATTAAAAATAGGATTACCATATGATCCAGTAATTCCACTACTGCGTATTTACCCCAAAAATATGAACACACTAATTTGAAAATATATATGTACCCCTATGTTTATTACAGCATTAGTTAAAATAGCCAGGTTACAGAACCAGCCCAAGTGTTCACCAACAGATGAAGAGAGAAAGAATGTGTGGTGTGTGTGTGCATGTATATATATGTATGTATATATGTGTGTATACATAATGGAATATTACTCAGTCATAAAAAGAATGAAATCTGCCATTTGCAACATGGATATAGAGTATAATGCTAAGTGAAGTAAGGCCGTCAGAGAAAGACAAATATCATGTGATTTCACTGCTATATGGAATTTAAGAAACATCCCAAAGGAAGAAAAAAAGAGACAAACCAAAAAACAGATTCTTAACTATAGAGAACACACTGATGGTCACCGGGGCGGGGGCGGGGGGGATAGGTGATGGGGATTAAGGAGGGCACTTACCATGATGAGGACTAAGTACTGTATAGAATTCCTGAATCACTATATTGTACACCTGAAACAGGGTTTGAATCTCAGCTCCTCTATTCAGGGGTTGTACAAGGTTAGCTGGGAAGTTAGCTCACCGCTCTGTATTCTCACCTGTTATGTTGAGATAATGGTAGTACCCACTTTGTAAGGTTGGTTTGGGAATCAAATGAGTCAGTATTTGTAAAGTATTAGAATGCCTGACCCAAAGAATGACTATTAAAAATGCAGCTGCTAGGGGCACCTGGGTGTCTCAGTCAATTATGGGTCCGACTCTTGATCTCAGCTCAGGTCTTGATCCCAGGGTCACGAGTTCAAGTCCCACACTAGGCTCCTCCAAGCTACTATTCTTACAGGATGAACCAGACACTCAGAAACCAGCCTCTACCAATTGGTTCCCTATTATTGGGAAGAAATAATGATAATTTAAGGTGTTGCATTTTCTATTATTTAAATGAAGATCTAGGGTTTTGCAATTTGGCTGTGGTCCAGCCAGGAAAGAGCGAACACATAAGCTTGCTACAATGGAGAAGAAACAAAGGAGCAAATGTCAACAAAATTAAGTGGAGGCATTTTCTATATCCAACATTCTAAAAATTCAAATTTCTTACTGAGTATGTAGGTCAGAGACCATTGAAGAAGTGTAATTCCCCAGCTGTTTCCTGAAATCGGTATGTACTGCTACTATGACAGTGGATATGGGGAAAAAGGAGGAGCTCTGGAGTCAGAATTGGGTTTCAAATACAAGTTAATAATGCCTCAGCCTCAGATTCTTCAGAGCCCCATAGCCCTGGCACTTAGCACCCATTCAAGGCCAAGAGCTACTTTTCTCCTTTCAATAAATATTCCCTGAATAAAGTCACTTGCCTAGTTTCACCTTGTGCTATTTGTTCTGCTTTCCCCCCCCACAAATGCAATATAAAATTACAGCTCATTCCCCATATAAGTCAAATGAAAGCAAGCAGAATCCAGTGATGATTCATAAATTAGGTTTAAAGGCCTAAAATTGGCCCACCTCCTGTGATGTTACCATGGAGCAAGATTCAGCTAACCAAAGATTTGTGGACTTTAATAGGGAAGTACAGGCCCTAGGTGTATCCTAACTTCCAAAGAAGCTTGGTGATTACTTTGCCTAACAACATAAATGGGGAGACAAGAATGGGATTGGGATTCAGGATTTACCTGGAAAGTGCAGTTTTCTAAGCAGAGGACATTTTATGAAATAAGGTGTTCAATTATTGGGGGATACCACAGAAGAGGGATTCCTTAAAAGAGCTGGAAACTTAGGCAAAGGGCTGCAGTGGGGCTTCCAGATGATCTGATCAAGACAGCGATGCCTAAGCCTTGACCCAGAGAAAGGATGGGAAATAGACCAGAGACAAACAGAAGGAAATACAGAAATCACAGGCAAAGAGCTTCTGAGACAAAATTCAGAGACAGGACTTGGCTTGTGTGTATGCCACTCAGCCAGAGGAGGAACAAAAATTCCTCTTCTAAATTGAAGGCTAAACAGCTCCCAGCTGTAAATAAATAGAAATGGATGATTTATTTCTACATTATTTGCCAACTCATTTCTCTTCTATAGAAAGGAAAATTGTCTGCTCTTGATCTTTATGTATTTTCTGAGAGGCCAAAAGAGAATCTCTATGTAAATTCTCTGATAAGAATCATAAACAGCAGCATGGCAAACAGAAGCAGGGACAAATTAGTAATTCCAGATTAGAACATACTTCAGCCATCTAAAAATTTGTTTTCCAATTAACACTCTCTAATTTGCATAACAAAAAGGAAGCGTCTACTAGACTCAGCTTTGGAAGCAACTACAGATTTGTTTATCTTCCAGATGCCAGGATATAAATCAGAGATTATATAATACAGGTTAACTTAATGCTATAAAAAAAGGGAAATGATGTTGCCCAAAGCACATGTACACGCCATTGTCTCTTAATCATTTATCGGCCTAGGGCAAAATATGGCCCTCTCCAGCTAAATCCAGCTCTCCCGTCAGCTACCTCTTTTTTTGAATAAAGTTTTATTGGAACACAACTACACCCATTTGCGCGCGCGTGTGTGTGTGTGTATAGAATGCCTGACCCATAGAATGACTATTAAAATGCACACGCACATATATACACACGCACGCGCACACACACACACACACACACACACTCTGTGGTTGCTTTCCTGCAGGTACCTTGCCAGATTGTAGTCACTACCCAGACTGTATGGCCCTGAAAGCCTAAAATATTTACCATGTGGCTCTTCCCAGAAAACGCCTGTTCATTCCTATCCTAAATTGTTGCATAGATACTTGCCATACTTTAGTTGTGAAGGGAGAAGGGATAAAACCTCTAACTCAAATGACATACAAAATGTGGCTAAAAGCAGCAAATGAAAGTCTACTCACTAAGTCTCCTCTTTAAGTCAAATTCTAGTGTAGTCACATTGTGTCTAGGAATTTGGTGGATGGTAACTACAGCCACTAGGTAAGTATACCTTACTGAAGCCCGAGAACCAATTTGGCCCTAGAAACACAAATAAAGAATAATCTTTATCCAAAACTAGTAATGAAAAAAAAATAAAACTCTGTATAACTGTCCTCATTCCACATGCTACAAACAGATACTGAGTTCACACACAAAGTGGGTTTTTCTGTATATCTCACCTCTCAGTACAATCTGTTAGTATTCCCTTCATTGAAAGTTACGGTTTATTCTAAAGAAACTCCTAGAAAGATTCCTACCTTTATAATATCCAATATTGATGCACGAACTTAAATAATTTCTCAGTATTTTAAGGCAGAATGATAAGAGTCTTAATCATTTCTTTATTGTTTCTTTTTCAAAAAACTATTGGAAGAATAGAAAACTGGAAGATGGTGAAAAACAAGCTCAGTCTTTAAAACTGGGTTCCTATTTTAGGAGATGTTGGTCAAACGACTTTATTACTTAGATCTAAGAGACCCTTAAGCATTCTCTTTTTAACTTTGGGTTTAGACAATTACCCAAATTGTCTTCTTCCATCCCTCTGGAAAATACAAAAAAGCTAGAAAATACACTGATCAAAACTGAGCATCCATCCTTTCAAGCTTATATTCTACTCCATGAAATACAGATAGATAATATAAGAAAACAAATCTATGAAATATTCACACTGTATGAATTTCATTAGAGAAATATGAAGACATATTAAATATGCCAAATATTCAATTTTCACCAAAATATATGTGAGACTTTGAAGCTGATGACTATAATCTGAAATTATCAAAAGTTCAAAATATAAAGCTGTCAAGTTCAAGAAAGCCTTAAAATCAGCTAGATTTACGGCATAAATCCTGAGTCTCATTCTGGTTCTATCCTCTCAATGTTGATGGAACAAGAGGGAATTAGTAGCAGGTGCCTGCCTATAGGCAAGGAGGGGGAGAATTCCATAAGTTTCCTTAACAACTGAGCTGAAGAAGGAAACAGCCAGGAAAACAAAACAAAACAAAACAAAATTGCAAAACATGAATGCCAAAGAGAGCAATATCGAATTATAAAAATATTCACTGACAGAAGATACATTCTGCATTTAGTAACAGCATATTTGCAAACATGTGAATACAGAAAAACCAAAAACAGATGACTAAGGGTAAGTAGAGAACCTTAAGGATCAATGGCAGAACACACAGCAGAATTAGCTGTGTAGGAGGCAGCTCAGAGGAAGTGATAGGTAAGAAACAGCAGCTGGGTTATTGCAATAGAACTGAGCAATTCAGGAGATGGATGGGTATCAAATTCACTTTTCAGAAGTATTCTTCACACCACTCTTATGGTCAAGTAACTACATTAGAAATCACTGTTAACTCATGTTAAATCTAACATCACAGACTTCCAGTTCTTTCATCCATACACATTCATGTGACACTTACTTATTAAACATCTATTATTACCCATAGAGCATTTATTTATCAAACATTAGCCATAATAGATATGCACCATCATTCCAGTTTTAGATCCCATGACTACCACATGCTGAAGTCTATCACAGACTGCATTAATGGTCCCCATTCTTCATACTTCTCTGCATCTATACCCTTTGCCAAGTAACTTTCCAGTTCTTCTTGCTAAAGGAAAAGTGCATTTCCTTGCCCTTTTATTTAGTTCTCTACTTATGTTAATTGCTTTGGCCAGTGGATGTTAACTGACAGGATGTAAGCAGAGGCTTAAAATGTGTGTGCATATGTATGTTTCTGCTTGCCATGCACTTTCCTTTGCCATAATAATAGCATGCCTCTGCTAAATTGCTGCCCCGAGGATGAGAGACCCATGAAGGAGACACACACTAGCAGACCCACATTATGAAGCGAAGCCGCCCCAGCCAACCCACAGGTCCTTGGGAATAAATGATTATTTTTTAAATCCACCAAGTTTTGAGTTGTTTTGGGATATATCAGTATTGTGGCAGTAGCTAAATAGAACATAATCCAACCACTCTCCTTCATTCTACTTTAAAATCCTCCAAATATGTTATTTCCTCTTTGTCTATATTTCTGCTAGTCTCCTGCGTAAAATATCCTTTACCACTTTCATATTCAAAACATTTTCCGTTTTCAGGACCAAGTTCTAGCACAACTTTTCCAGGGAGATGTCCTCAGCGATTGAAGTAATAATGCACAAAACTATCACTATCACTCTTATGCTACTTGAAGGCTAGAACCCAGACAATAATTAATTGTTCAATAAACCAGTGGTTCTCAGTCTGGAAGATTCTGGGTACCTTGAAAAGAGTGCTCAGGTACCTGGGACATGATGCCCTTTTCCTACTCTTTGCCCAACTACAACACAACTCCTCAGCATTTCACAAATCAGAATCATTCCTAATGTTACCTCTGAGAGCTACCATTGGCTATCTTCCTATTTTTGCCTTACAAACATAAAAGCCTCCTCTATCATTTACTTAATATTTTCCTTTAAATGGATTTTCTTTCTTTTTTTGAATGTACTAATAGAGAAACTTTAAAATTGAAAAAAGGTCATTTGTCATAATGTTCTCTATGGTAATACTATTAATTAATGCCCTAGCAAAGTGCCTTGAAAATAATCAGGTGTACCACTTAATAATCTTCCTCAGAATGAGGAGGGGAGGGGGCAGTGCCCTCAGTGATTCCAAATAGTTAATTTCATATGTTCAACTTGCAAACTCCTTGAGAATGAGGATCAAATCTCCTTAAATACTTGGTAATTGGGGCCTAAGACATGGACAAAAAAAACAGCAAAAGTGTGAAATAAAGGAAATCCTTATTAGAGAAGTAGGACCACGATAAAACAGTAGCAATTCCTGTACCAGGTCACTAACCATTTTTAGGTAACTCATATTAGTGTCTAAGAACTCAACGTGACCAGGTAACATGTTATTACTCCTTCAACCTGGAGTCCATTAACATGGCTTTGTGTGAATAAGGGTCAGGATGCTCTGGAGAAGAGGAAGGTAAATACTCGGATATGTTACACATTCTTTACAATGAAAAGGGCATGGGCTTTAAAGAGGGAGGATTCAGATCTGAATCCCAATTCTATGAGAGTGACCTTGGACAAATCTATGACCTCTACAAATTTGTTTCTGGGTCCGCAAAACAGAGACAGTAGTACCTGTTTCATAGTGCTGTGGTGAAATAAACAACAGAAGTAAAATCATAGCAGAGAGTCAGACTCATACTCAATAAATACCTATATAGCCTCTGTCCACCTCCATTATAAAAAGGCAGAGGATTGAAGGGATTCTCAGGGCCACACTGTTAGAAGTTCTCAGATAGGACTGAGGCACCAGAAGTTATTCATTTTATAAGTCAATGAGGACTGAATTGTGTAAGACTGTTGAATCACAGACCTGTACCTCTGAAACAAACACTACATTATATGTTGAAGAAGAAGAAAGAAGGAAGAAGAAAGGAGGAAGAAAGAAGGAAGAAGAAAGAAGGAAGAAGAAAGGAAGAAGGAAGAAAGAAGAAAGAAGGAAGAAGAAGAAAGAAGAGGAGGAGGAGGAGGAGGAGGAAGGAAGGGAAAAATGAAGGGGGGGCGAAAATCGGAGGGGGAGATGAACCATGAGAGACTATGGACTCTGAGAAACAAACTGAGGGTTCTAGAGGGGAGGGGGTGGGGGGATGGGTTAGCCTGGTGATGGGTATTAAAGAGGGCATGTACTGCATGGAGCACTGGATGTTATACGCAAACAATGAATCATGGAACACTACATGAAAAACTAATGATGTAATGTATGGTGATTAACATAACATAATAAAAAAAAAGAGTCAATGAGGATTTGATAAGAGGGAATCAATTATGAAAAACATATGCCTTTGTGCTTCCCATACTGCAAGCATCAAAACCGCTATCAAGTCCTTGGTGCAGTCATTTTCAAAGTGCAAAAAATTTGCATCGAAAACATCAGGGAATCTTTAAAATGGAGATTCCGGAGTCCCACCTGCAGTCCACTAAATCCAAGTCTCTGGAGTGCACACTCCTGAATCAGCATTTGCAACAAGTTCTCTGCATATGATTATGAACTTGAAGTGTGCGCATCACTGCCATTGTGACCTTTAATAGAACTCTTAAGGAATCTAGAGTATTTGCCAAAGGCGATACCTCTTGGCTTTGGGGAAAAGGCAGTATCAGGCAGACTGTTACCTACAATGGGGTCTCTTATTGCATCTTGCATCAATGACCCTGCCACTAGGGGAAAAAAACACATTTAGATCATTAAGGCCAAGGAAATGGAGTCTTGGTGCCACGGACACTGCTAGTTTAGTGCCAAAACCTTAGGTAAATTTAATTTTCTTCTCACCTAGGAGCTCATTATGCCTGGATTTACTCTTAAAGACTTCTCAATCCCGGAAATTCCTCATTCCTACTGCCACTCCTTACTGGGGTTTTTAAACACAGACAGAAACACAGGAGTCTGAGAAGGTTTTAGTTAAGACCCACATTATCAGAAATTCACATTGGTGTTGCCCAATGATCTTCTGATGGATGACAACACAGAGAGGGTCCCTTCCTGGATGGGATGCATCGACTGGATGGGACACAAATGTAGGCAAAGTGCAGAAGGACACCAGGCTCACCTCTTTCTCCTTTCTAAAGAAACCTTCATTGTTCCTCAACTTCATGAGGTGATTTCAGTGGAATCAAATTTAAAGGTCTCAAAATGCTATCATGACCACTCCAATTCCACAGCCATCACTAATTGACTCACTACTGGCATGACTCAGCAGGAAGCTGTCAAACAGTAACACTGTGTGCTCCAAACCTCAGGTGGGCTCACAGCCAGCTTTTTAGAGTCCCCCTGTGGTTTACAAATGTAACTGTTGCCTCATTTCCAGCATCCCCCATGAGGAAAACAAAGACTCTTGAGACAAGCATCTCTGCAATCACCTCAATCCCACAGTCTTGAAAATGATCTCACCTCTCCTCATGGGAGAAATAAATTTTACTTCAATGAAACAACTTTAAAAAGAGAGAGAGAGAGAGAGAAATTACTGAAATTCTGAACTTGATGGTGCAGAAAGTTCCCAGACAGCAAAACTTCATGATATCTCCACTTAGGGAGCACTTATAATGTGCCAGACACAGTGTCCTAAGTTGCTTTACGTGCATTAACTTGTTTAATCCTCACAGCCACCATGAAAAAGATGAAGAAACCTTCATCTCTACCATCTATTCCCTTTCAGTGTAAATATGGAGGCCTGAAATAAGCAAGAAGGAAACAGTAGGGTATTCTAATGGGGGATGGGAGATTCTTTAGCAGCAAAGATCTAGAAGCTGGAGTAAATATGGTAGGATAAGGTAAAGATTAAGGAATGGAAGCCATGCAGGAAAACATGGGAGTTCAGGTTAGATGGGCACAAAGGATCAGTTGACTAAAAATCTTGAATACCAACCTTGCAAAGCAGAATTAACCTGCACAAAGCCTAAGTTTTTCCATTGGCTGTGCCAGCAGTCATCCCCAGGAGGAGATCTGTTCACACTAGGTTCTAATATTTAAATGTGTCCAAAGATAAAACACCATTGAGGAACTACATGACAATCCCCTTGTCATGATGATCTGAACCTAGCTTCAGAGCACAACCTAGCTTCAGAGCATTTATCCTGTTATCAGTCCGTCTGTGGAGAAGCTAAATAGAGAAAGACTGATTTCTATCTAGCAACCCATTTTTCACCTTAAAGATGAGAAAAGCATAACTTTAAAACCAGCGCTGTCACACATTATTTCAGTAGATTACTTTTGAATTTTAAATTGGACCAATTAAGGACATTTTCTACCTGATTAAAATTCATCATCAATTTGAATAGGAAATATTCACAGTGATTAAGTATGCTTTGCCCCAAATCCCTTCTCCTATCTCTTTGTATCAGGATATAACATATGTGCCTTCACAATAAAATTGAGCTCTAACACGGACTCTCGAGTTAGAGAAAAAGAGAGAGAGTGTAAATATGAAATTGAAGAACGGTTAGCAATGAAAAATCCAGCCATGCAGAAAGGCCCAGAAACCAAACAAATAACAAGATGTCATCTACAGGTGCTAATGGGCTACTGGCTCACAAAGCCACCCAGAATGCAGAATTGATAGGAAAGAGCTAAGGAAATAGGAAAGTTCTTTTAAAAATGAAAGAAAGACGGGCGCCTGGGTGGCTCAGTTGGTTGAGTGACTGCCTTCGGCTCAGGTCATGATCCTGGAGTCCCAGGATCGAGTCCCACATCAGGCTCCCTGCTCGGCGGGGAGTCTGCTTCTCCCTCTGACCCTCCCCCCTCTCCTGCTCTCTCTCTCATTCTCTCTCTCAAATAAATAAATAAAATCTTAAAAAAATAAAAAATAAAAAATAAAAGGATCTATAAAGATTTCATTAAAAAATATACACTAATGTTTATTTTGTACATAGAAAGGAATAAAAGTATACATACCAAAAAGTTAACAGTTATCTCTGGCATAAGTTAATAATACCTCTGTATACATAAAAGTATACGCACCAAAAAGTTACCGGGTACATTAAAGTTTATGTACCAAAAACGTTGACATTTTTCGGGGGGCAGGCTTATAGATCAATTTTGCTTTCTTCTTTATATATACATTTATATTATATCCAAGTTCTACAGTAAGCATGTATTTCTTTTAGGATCAGAAAAATATAAAACTGTACAGCTTAAAAATGTACCATTTGTTAGGAATTTTCCAGAAACTGATACCAAAGTTTAGAAAGATCATTCTGTTAGTAGAATGAGGAACTACAGAAAACATGATGCTTCAGAATATCAGGAAAACTTTTTGAGGGACAGCCATAAGGTCAAGGCTGGATATGTTTGAATTCACCAGTGAAAAACAACCTGACCCAAGTCCTGATGAATAGGCTGTACCTACCTATAAAGTGGTCTTTAAAAAGTATATATATGCCCAAATCTGCTGTTTAACATTTTGGTCAATGATTTCATGGATATCTAAGTTAAGTTATACTGATCAGATATACACATGACAGATAACATGTTAGTAAGGAGAGGAAGTATTAGATAATAGGATTTAAATCTAAAAGGATCATAGCAGGTCAAGAGGATGGAGATTAGTGCACAAAATGCAGTTATGTATAGGCAAATGTAAATTTGATCATTTCTGTCTTTAAAAAACAATTGCATGGGGCACCTGGGTGGCTCAGTCGGTTAAGTGTCTGCCTTCAGCTCAGGTGATGATTCCAGGGTCCTGGGATCAAGGCCCGTATGTGTCTCCCTGCTTAGGGTGGAGCCTGCCTCTCCCTCTGCTGCTCCCCCTGCTTGTTCTCTCTCTCTCTCACAAAAATAAATAAAATCTTTAAAAAAATAAAATAAAAACCAACTGCATGTATGCTATGTAAATACATACACATATATATACTGACACTCATTCAACAAAGTATTTAAAACTTACAAAAATACTGTAAATTTAAAAGGAGAGTATTATATATTAGGCAAATATGACAGAAAACAGATACAATTTGTTTAAAGGAGAAATAGGTACATATTGTTGCACAGAACTGTGACATAAATGTGGATCTGCTTTCAGGCCTAGTTAAATTTCAAATTATATCTTCAAGGTGTTCCCTGTCTCTATTTTTCTCTCTTTCTCCTATTTTTGTTTGCCTGTTTCTATTTGCATATCAACCTAATTCTCTTATCATCTTCTCAATGATTTAGGAGAGTACCACGTGGAAGGAAATATGGCCACCAGAGGTACTAAGCCTATAACTTTGCAGTTATGAATCAAAAAGACAAGAAGTTTTTACAACATCTTCAACATAGGTGGTTTGGGATTATTCTACCAGGTCTGGCTTGGATAAAATGCCCACCTATGTGGCCAAGGGTCAGACCAGTTACATGATTATCTCATGCCAAAAAGTGACCAAGAAATTATGATTGGCATGAATGAAGTAAGGGAGGGGTTCTCCAAAAATACTAGGATAAAGGAATAGAAGAGTTCAGACAGAATAAAACTTCAATTAGCATAACTTACCACACAAGAGAAAATTATAAACCAAACCTTATGTTTTAATGTGAAAGGAAATAGGAGTATGACAATAGTCAAGTCAATAGTAATATCAGCTACAGAAATGCATACCACAGAGTCCTGCATAGTTACTATGTGTGAGCCAAAATGTAGCTGGTAAGCTTCCCAATACTCAAATGAAAGGGAAAAACAGACATTTACTGGATACACAACATCATAAAATAAGAAGAAGACACCTCTTCAAGAGAGCATCAGCTTTTTTCCATTTTGATACTGTAACATGAGAAAAAAAAATTCTCTCCCCAATCTTCATAAGAAAAAAGTACTATGCGTGGTGCCTTGAACAACATCTTTAATAACCTCCCTACTATAGAAACAAGTTTCACTTGGTTATTCCCTATGGCAACCCTCAGTGTTGGTTACTGGTAAAAGCCCAAACACCACTTGATAAAAGCAGTTTTATAAGGGTAAAAAGCACCAAGGTCCCAAGACATTGCTCCAAATGAGCTGGCAAGATTAAAAGGTATAAATTAGAGCATTTGGAATGATGGATGGGCTGAATATCCTTCAGGCCATCCTGAGTTTTTGATAAGAATTATATAATAGTCGTGTCAAGGTTTTATCTCTCATAAGAATTCAGAGAGTGGATATACTGCATCACTAGTAGAGAACTGAATCATACCCTCTGACAAATATTTGGGAAGAAGGCAGCAATAAAGTTCCCTGGCAAGCCTCATGGCATGTAACCAACGCAAATGCCTGAGTGGGCAGCTGACCGCCTCACAAAACCTTCGTCAAAAAACAATTCTCTGCCTATTTCAACACCAAAAAAGATGACTCATTGAAAAATATGCATAATTTTACAAGTTGATGGCTATAAAACTTGATAGGAGCACTTGAGAAAAATACTTCAGAGTTTTAATATAAGTTCAACTAAAAGCAAGAGGTCAGAGATATTAGGAGTATTTAAGAGAATTACAGTATCTAAAACAAGGCAGAGAAAGTTCCCTTTCTATGGACAATGAATAGTACTGGAGATACCACTGGGCACAGTTGAAAATAAACTAGAGCACATTAACTGATGCGTCATAGGATGGTGAGGAAAGTCAAAATCTTGATAAGAAATGGATGAAAAGAAGTCAGAGAAATTTAAAGAAAATAAGATATAGAAAGGGAGGAGGGAGTGATAGCTGTCTTCAACAACTTGAAAGAATATTATATATAAATTAGACTCCAAGAAATGGAACTGGTATCTGCGTATGTGGGTCAGATGAGTTTAAAAATACCATCTCAATATAAAAAGAGAAGAGTGTTCTAATGGTCAGACATGTCCAAAGTTGAAATGGAATGCCTGGGGAGATAGTAAATTCCATGTCACCACGGTTGTTAAGGCTGAGATTGGATGGCCATTTGTCAGAGATAATCTTTTAATTTCCTTCCAACACAGATTTTTAAAGATTTAGGAGGCCATTCATTTTTTACTTTATACTTATTAAACACTAATTATGTTCTTACACATTTTTCTACATGCTAAGACTCTAACACAGAATAAGACTGTTAGTAAGATCCTTCTCTGCAGTATTAAGTAAATGAGCTACAGTTTTACAGATCTTGATGAATATAATAAAGGAAATAAATAAAGGATAATGTAGAGTAACTAAGTTTGGGTGGAAGGTAGGTAGAACGCACCATTTGGTCTATTCTAGGGAATTACTCAAAAGAAGGGTATTTTAAGAGGGCGATTTTAAGCTAAAATCTAAAGAAGAAGAACAAACCAGCCATGTGAAGTGCGGGAAATAGGCTCCCACACAGAGGGAATAGCTAGAGCAAATGTCCTGAAGTGAGAATGAGCTAAACATCTCCAAGGAATAAAAAGATGACCAACACAAGTGAAAAAATAATGAACAAGGGAGAAGACTCAAAGTCAGAAAGAGACATATTAGTATCTTTGGGGGAAGATGTAATGAGTATTTGCCAATTGCCAACCTCACAATCAAGCCATTCCCTCCTTTCTAACAATATAGTAAACTGTGTTCTTGGGGTTTGGGAAGAATTGATCCAGTAGCCACTCCAGAAAGGGGCTCTGACTGGCTTAAAGTCAACTCTAATGCTCCATCACATTGTTTACAGTTTTTGTGGAAAAGCATAGGACCCAAGTCGATTAATTTAGACCAACAACACTTAATCCTAGTACTTCTGTATGAATTGTTCCAAAGTAAAATCCCTCTCTCCTCTTAGGACTTAAAACTGAAAGACAGGTGGCTAACTCACAGACATTTTCAGACCACAAAGAGAGGTTTAGTCTCAGATTGGAGGCAATACTGTATTACTGAAGCCAAGAAATGGAGAAAAAGAAAACTACTCATGATAATATCATTGATTCACTAGGTTAACACTTTGAAAATCAGTACTGTGTCTGGACTTTCCAGTTGCTTGAGTCAATACATTTCCTTTGTTGTTTAAGTCAGTGTGAGCGGCTTCCTACTACTCAATATATAAAGATCCCTAATTAATATACAATGTAAAGTATTTCAACATTATCCTACAATAAGGGAAGCAACTGATGACTTTTAAGCTTGGGACAGAATGATTATATTAACATTTTTATTTTTTAAACTACTCTAAGAATTCCATCTTTTTTATACTGTGTCCAAGTGATATATTTTATTTATTCTTTCATCTATACATTTATCATGTTTTATATTGCCATATCCTTTTTCTTTCATTTGATTAAAAGTTTTGGCATAAACTCCTGAATGGATGATGGTGCTATTCATAGAAACAGTAAAGACTGGAGAAAAAACAAAAGTTTGGGAGGAATGCAAGAGCTCATTCATGGACGAGACAAGTCTGAAATGCTTATTAGATATTCAGGCAGAATTGTCAATTTGACTCTTGGATTTAGAAGATTAGACCCTAAGAGAGGGTTCAAAATAGGAGGTATAAATTTAGAAGTCATCAGCACATAGAAAGTCATTAAAGATGAACTACATGAGATCACCAGAGTGAGGAGGTCCCTATTATTACTCCAAGGAATGGACATATCCCAGGCCATAGACCTCAGAAGTTTGGAATGAAGAACAGAAAACCACAGGACACACCAAAGGCAACCAAAGTGAAAATCATTACAGGGAAGTGTCTGCCTCTGATAATAGCATCAAGAGACCATTAACTAGAAAATACTGTAATATCTTCTGAAGTCAAACTTCGAAAATTATTAACAATTCAACACAAATAAAACTGCTTTATCAATGGGATGCCATAAATCAAATGAACTTATCAATTATTTGAAATAAAGAATCAAGGCCCTATGAGAAGGAAATGTCAGTGAGAAAATAATGGAGCAGAATGGGAATAAGAAGAAAATTAAAAGGTCCCAGGGAGGAATGTTTACTAAAGATGAAATCATCTAGAGAAGCACCAAGAGATAAGACATAGGTATGATTCCTCATCTCTGATTCCACTTGCATCCCATGTAGTGGCTTTATAATGGAAACAGAGTACAACACTTTACAACGAGGCACAAACCAGAGGATTTTAGATCTCCTTCCATCTTCTTGACAAGAATCCATCACAGCAGGAGATTCTGAATGCTCTCTGAAGAACAAATGTACATTTTAGACCTTACTCTATTTTTAAAAGCCAAAATGACTAATGCATTTTTATAGTACCATGATTTCCTTCAGAAGTGGGGTCAACGGGGAGATTTTGAATAAGACATAAAAAGCATGGTCTCTAGCGCATGCAGCAGTAACAGGCGCAAACAGCACTTGGCTAATCAGGTTGATGAAACTCTCCCACAGTTATCTAAGCGGACAGTCACAATCTCAGATTAGGCTGTGAAGCCTGAGTAGAAATGTTGTGTGTAGAATTCCGGGACTCACACGGTTGTCCTAATATCCAACTAATTTATCTTCTCTAGCCATTTTATCCTCTTAAATTCCACAAAGTATTTAAGCAACCTTGTTTCTCAGACCTCTTTCAAAGTAGAGCGTATAGAATATAACGAAAAAGTCCATAAATGAAAACTATTTACAACTGATATCTACTTGAAATCAACCCTTTTATCTGTCTGCTATAGTTGCCATGAGAAAATACCACAGATGGAGTAGCTTAAATAACACATTTATTGTCTTTCAATTCTGGAGGCTGAAAGTCCAAGAACAAGATCCTTACAGGTATAGCTTCTCTCGAGGACTCTCTCCTTGGCTTACAGATAGCCACTTCCCCCAGTCTCCTCAAATGGCCTCTTCTCTTGGAGAATGCACTACGGCTGGCCCGTCTTCTCATCAAAACACCAGTTCTATCAGATAAGGGCTCCACCCTTAGGACTTACTTAACTTCAATTACTTCCATAAAGGCTCTATCTCCAAATATAGTCACATTGTGGCTACGACTTCAACCTATACGGGTTTTTTTTGGGGGGGGGGGGGATACATAATTCAGTCCAAAAGTCTCCAAGTCCTTAAGTGTCTATATTTTTTTAATTTTATTTTATCATGTATTTACTACCACTGATTTACTCCTGCCCATCACTGTCCTTCATCTAGACTATCCCAAAAGCTTTAAAACCATCTGTCTTTAGAAAGCCTTCTCTCCATGCATCCTCAACAAAACTGCCAAAGCACTGTGTTTTAAGCTAAAATCTACACGATGAGGTTTGAGGCCCTGGCCCATTAGGGCCTGCATCCTCCCATCTTCCCATTTCCTTGCCTGCCACTTCCTTTTTGACACTGTATACTCTTGTGATACCAGCTGACTTGAAATTTTCCTAACATCCCCTACCTGACTGCTCTGCTCAGACTATCTTTCTCCATTTCTTAAGCACTTGATCTTTTTTTTCCAAAACTAGACACCAGTATCATTAACTCCATAAAGTCTCACTGGCTCCCTAACACAGATTTGACCCCTCCTTTCTCAGTACAATCTGAGGATTTTTAAATTATGGCAATTTCTATTATTGTACTTTCACAGTAGGACATGTCTCCCTTTCTAGACTATGAACATGTTGGGTATTTAGCAGCTGTGATTTAGGTCTTTCTGCACCATCATGTCTCAATTACATTGCTGAACTGAATTATCTAAAACAGACAATTATGCAATAAGTACATATTGCACAAATTTCTAAACTAGTAGCTGTTATCCACAGTACCCAAAAGGTGGCAAATACATAAGCAGATTTTGGCTCTGCTCAGTCTCTGCATAAGACCCACCCCCCAGCCCTATCGATGACTTACTAATGTCTAATGGGCTTTAAGGTCAGACTCTACCAATTTCATTTAGAAACAAATCCCAAGGCCAGTGTTTTCTTGGGGGCATAGCTTCAGGTTTTTCATAACATAGAACTATCCAGAATGTTAAAACTTGCATATACCTACAAAAAGATAACTGTACAAACACTTTGTACTACTCTAAGACCAACCAGTGAGATCCATTTGGAAGGGTTAGATCTTTAATTATATTAATCTAGTCATCCCCAGTATCTACTGCCCCCTCGTTTCTCTCACTTGTGTTGAGACACATCTCCCTCTCAATCCATGCTCTACCCAGCCCCACTTCATCTCTATTCAGCTCACACTTAAGCAGAAAAACAAAACAAGCCAAAACTCTGATCTAAATGTGAGATAAAGATTCTCTTCTCAGAGGCAAGCTTGGAGAGGGAAATCTTACTTCTTAGAGCTGAACTATACAATATGCAGCCAAATGTGACTAGTCCAAATTGAGATGTGCTTTAAGTATAAAATACACACCGGGTTTCAATGACTTAGTGCAAATAAAACAAAAACCAAAAACATAAAATATATTATGTATAATTTATATTACATGAAATCATAATATTTTAAATACAGTAGATTAGGTAAAATGTACTATTAGAATTGACTGCATCTTTAATTTGGCCAATAAAAATTTAAATATATATTTAAGTAAGTATATAAATAGGTATTATATAGATTTAAATGTATACAGGTAATATGTGTGTGTGAGCGTGTGTGTGTGTGTGTGTGTGTGTGTGTGTGTGTGTATGACTTATCATATTTGAACAGTGCTGTCCTAGGGAACTTAAGGGACAGGAAAGAGAAGATGGTGGCAGCTCAAAAGCAGAGAGGGTAATCAGAAGAAATAAACAATAACCCAGATGGAAGAGAAGTGCTCCTTCCATCACAGAGGGTCAGGGAGTACACCAGGAGGGTATCTGAGATGACCTATTCATACTATTATCCCTTACACCTTTTAGTCTATCTTAAATATTTCTAAATAAATTTGTAAATAAAAAATGCTAATAAATATCAATGTATGTGTAAAGGGTAAAAAGAGGCTAAAATCATAGCTAAAAGAGTAAATCCATAAAAATTACACATGTTTAAACTGAGTAAGTTTTTTAACATCACTATGTTACATTAAAAGGACTTTTGGTCCCAAAGAGACTGTAGTAATACATGTAGAAAAAGATGACCTTTCCATCTGTAGCAGAGCTAAAACAGAACATAAATTGGGTAACAAATACTATAGAAATACTATGTATAAGTTTCCTTTGTTTCCATGAAAACACAGTATTAATCTAGTTTCTTTTGCCTTGAAATAGAATATCCATTGCTCAAAACTTGCTAAAATATTCATAAATTGCTTTCCCTGAAAGCTCCATTTCTTTTTTCAAACAAAAGAATAAGGAGATTTCAAATGTTATTATTACAGATGCACAGACATAAGCACTCTTGTGGAATATCAGAAAAATACAAACTGCTAATGTATTCCAGTGTCCAGTAGAGCTGGGGAAATCCTGTCCCCTTTTAACTATTATTCAGGAACAAAAGGGCCCACAATAAAATTAAAACACACCACACACTGAAAAGTGATTTTAAATAAAACTGTTTTCCATTCTGAATAATTAACCTAGAGAACACCATGTCAGATGATATTTACAAATAGCAGACATTTCAAATAATACCCAGGCATTTATGACAGGGCCTAAAAAATATGAGCTGAGAAAAATGTCCTCAAACCACAAATAGAAAACAGTCCCCAGCTGAGGACACTCAGTGTTTCTCACATGCTACAACAGTGCAGTTGTTGATACTTTAAATTACCGCCCCCTGAAATTTTCACCTGTCCTCAATTTTAAAAAGGTGTATGGTGGCGGTGGAGGGAGAGAGACTTACATATGCATTATCTGTATTCTTTAAAGAGATATGTGTGCTTGTACTTAATAAAATCCAAATGCAGTTCTCTTTGGAAAAAAAGAACATTGCTGTTCTTTGGGGGTACATGTAGATTAGCTAGCAGGATAAGAGGTGCCTGGGGAAACTGCTAAAATCATAAGGAATAATTGGGTTCTCGTTGTTAGGTCTTGGGACATCATCCAGTCCTGAAAGTTGACCACAGCTGAATGGACCAGATGAAAAGGATGTGAGTCCTAAAAATGGACTCAGTGGGTGTCTCAGGGAAGAGGGATATGGGTGCGATCACAAGCAAAGAGATAACAAATAGCTGGTGGTGTGCTTCACTTTTGTGTTTAATTGTACAGCAACTAAGCATCCGTACATTGTGACAATTATCTCAAGACTGATTATAGGCAGAGCCCCAGCTAGCAATATGGATGCTAAAGAGGAAAGTATTTTCCCTCCCCCTACCTGGACAACTAGAGCACAGATGAGTGACTTCAGGAGACTTGACCTCTCTCAGAGCCTTGGGGTCTTGGGAAACTAAGGCATTGACCAATTAGACTTAGCCACTACAGAAGAAATTTAGATGTGAGATTTCAGTGTCATGATGTTGAATGTCCAGGGTTGGCAAAACCAGATACAAAGTCACAAGTATTCCAGAGTGATAGTACTATCCATGACATCCTAATCAGACCCTTCTTAAGGCAAGATCTTCGATGTGCATTTATTCCCTTGGTTCACATCTCCCACCTACTTACTCTCATATCCCTCCAATATATTTCTCTCCTGATCAATCACAGTCAGGACTATTAAGTTAACCCCACTGGAGAACTGAGAAGGATATATAATGTAGAAGTTTAAGGAGGCAGCTTCAGGGAAGTTTGCCAACAGGCAAAGGGGTTTAAACCCTATGACAAAGTCTAAGGACTTACAGTGACTGGTAAGAATAAGGCAGGTACTCAAGTACCAGGAGGATACAGAGTAATGGGTAAGTTTTCAAGATGGAGATTCTGGCAGAGAAACCAAGACCCAGCTCCAACAGAGCTCCAGGAGAGTCACCATCTTGGTCTCAAGAATAAGAAAGGCATTAGAACCAAGGCATGAGTCAAAGCCAGACCAGGAGCACTCTGCATGGTATGTTGAGTACAAAAAAACCCATACTGATCATTATGTGACCTTGGACAAGTCTAACAACCTCTCAATTCCTCCATCTTATAATCTGTCCATAATGTTATTGATCTGTGCTCAAATTCAGAAAACAAAGGAAATCAGATACATGAAAACATGAAGTCTTCTGGAGAAAAAAAAAAACACATCCTGATAGAAAGTAAGATTTTATTATTATTTAATAAATAAATATGAATTTAATAAAAATATCTAAACCAAAAACTGTTTGCCTACCCAGTCCCATTATACAGGAAGTTTGAATGAAAATGTAGATAGGCTATGAAGACTGAAAAAATATTTTCCAAACACAGACAAAACTCCAAACCCACAGTAGGATGTATTCACTTCCTACAAAGATGTGCTCATTTACTGTGGAGATAAGACATCACACGAGACTAAGAACCAAGGTAAAAGTACAGAATATCAAGGTGGCAGAATCACATCTAGCATTCAAGTGATTATGCATTTATGTAAAGTATAATTAGAAACTAAGAATAGGTAACACTCATATAGGATGGCTAGATGCGGTCTTCAGTACTCATTTAATCCTCACAACTCATTATTTAATCCTTGCAACTATACTCATTTAAAGATAAGGAAACCAAGGCATAGAGAGGTTAAATTAGTTGCCCAAGGTCATGAAGCTAGGAGAGGGGTTGCCCACAGAATTTGTACCCAAGCAGCCTGGCTCCAGAGTTGATGTTCTAAACCACTAGACCATGATGCTTCTCAAAGAAGAAAATGTTATTGAAGAGCAAGGACATCAGAAACACAAATTCAAAATTGAACAATAAATATAATCAGTTTAAAACTGCACTTTTCATTTGAGGCAGAGACAATTTGCTTTCTCATGTCTCAGCAAGAACTGTTCCACAAAGAAGTATAAAGATAAATGCATGTACTGTGTCAATCTTCAGCATGTAATTCTCATGCACAGAAGTTGATGATAAACATTTTAATTCATTCAACAAATATCAAATACTTGCTTTCACACGCAATGTGTGTTGTTATATGCTTGTATAATTTTCCATTACAAATATATCTAATACTACATGTTCTATTTATGTGAGGAGGAAAATGAAATACTGTAGAGATATTTAGATCAAATGAGTCAGCAAGGACAAAACAATATTAGTCAAAGGCAACTATTGAAGAGGCTGGGATTTTTAAATTTTTTTTTTTAATTTGGTGTGTATTAAGAGCTGCCCTAATAACTTTCCCCCAAATCTCGGACTTACCCAAAAACAATTGCAACGTCTCTCTGCATGACCCAATAACCACTATATATTTTCAAATATTTGGATCTCTTCAAATCTAATCATCCAGTCTTTGGGATACCCTTAAATTCTTCCTCCCCTACTGACTCCCAGGGTGAAGAAGCCCTGTTGCATTTAATACTGTGTTGGGTGGTCTCATTCACCTTTGTGATGTTCAAGACCGTCCTGTCTTCAGCCTCTGCATTGTTACTGAAACCTTGTGTTCATCTAAGGCGCAAGTCTCTCCCTATCTAATCAGTCTCAACCCCTCCTCCCTATCCCCTAACCCTCTCTTGCTACCCAAGCTCTTTGGAAAAATGGTTTCCACTTGCTGTCTTCACTTCTCAATCACCCATCCACCCTTTAATATAACACTCTGGCTTCTGCCCCTGTCCCCAGCACTTCCTTGGCAAGGGTCAAAATGCACTCCTAAATGCTAATTCAAGGGATGATTTACAGTAATGTTACTTGAACACTCAGTTCCCTATTCTCTCCTCCTCCAAACTCTCATTTCCTTCATTCCAAGGACACCTTCCTGGTAGTTTTCCTACCTCTTAACTACTCCTCAGTGTTCTGGGCTAAATTCTCCTCCTGAAGTGCTGATTTTCCTAGAGTTCCATCCATTCTCGAAAGGTGAGTTCAAATATTTCCACATTTTAAAATGCCATTCTTGTCTTGACAACAACCCCTCCCCCAAATATTCACGCCTAGTGATTCAGAGTTCTGGGCACATCCATTTACCCAACCCTCATCGTTTAACAGCTTCTAAATTGAAGAAATGATCTCCCATTATCAAACTCTCCTTTTCTTGGTTAGTAGCACCACCATCCACCCAGTCCCATGAGTCAGAACCTAAACATCATGGTCTGTTGACTTTTCACTCACACACTCCCATACCATAACAATGTCCAGGATTTGCAACCTTTACCTCAGGCCAAATCTGTACTCTCTTTCCTAACTGCCTTAATTCAGTCTGCTATATCTTATCTGAAATAATTCAATAGCCTATCATGTGAGTTTTCTCCCCCTAACTTCACCCACAAGACACCCATAGATCAACCGCTTACAACCCAAGGCTATAAATACTATGCTACATAATGATAAGGTTCTTTACAACATGATCGCGGTGAGTTTCATCACCCACCCTCATCATTTCCCTGCTTTCACATTTTGTGCACTAACCTCATAGAAGTCCACACATCCACATAGAAGTCCCCAATCACCAAACATTTCTTAAAGTCCTCCATTTCAAATTCTGTCTCCACTGCTTAGAATACCTTCTCACCTGTGTCATGACTGCCTGCTTTATTTCTCCTCATCCCACAAAACCCTTCCTCCAGGAAGTTACACATTCTCCTCCCACCAGGAAGGTATTCCCTCTGTTAATCTCTCCTGCTCTTGACTAAGAAACTTGTCAATTTTTATATTTTTGCAACTATCACCTGGAAAGAGAACCTATATTTTTACATGCATGCCTTACCGACCGGCCATGTGCTTCTTAAGGGAAGACACTGGCTTTTTCTTCTCTGTATCCTCAGAACTTTGCATAAAGTCTGGCAGATAATAATCACTCAATGTTTGATGGATTGAATTGGACTGGGTTTCACAGTTCAGTTTTGTTTCCCAGAGATGGCTGCAGAGAGAGATTTCCCTAGCCATGTCAAGTCCTGGACCAATCATCTTTCCACCCAGAGTCAACGTCACCATGCCGCAGGGTGAGAAAATATTTTCTGAGATGCATGCATTGTTTTTGATCAAAGATTTCAACAGATCTAAAAATAGGATCTTGAAAATTATCCAGCCCCACCCACCCCCAGTCAGGAGAGGTAGCAGTTCATTCATTAAACAGCCCTTAAAAAAAAAAAAAAAAAAGACTAACATTTTGCCCACAACAGGTCTCAGCTCAGTCGAAGCTTTCAGCATAAGCCACATGGCTTATTACTCGGCAATCTAATCCCATTTTCACAACTCTTTTCATCTTGTCCACTAAGTGGGGAGATAGAGCCATGAGTTTAGTCAGACGTGAATTCTTTAATGCTGCCAATAGCATCGTTCTCAATCCTAGTAAAAAGACTGGGTAAATCAATGTCTGCCTCCAGGGGTGGAAAGTAAACTTTCTACGGGGTAGGAACCTTTTCTCAACTTAAGAGAAACAGCACAGTGTGGTAGAAAGGGTACAGACTTTGAAGACGGACAATCCTAGATCCGTCTCTTACTAGTGGTATAATGTTGGGCAATTGATATTAATCTCTAAGACTCAATTTGCTTCAGTAGCAAAATGAGGATAACATTTCCCTCACTGGCTTATATTAATAACTATGATAAATAAGGTGATACAACGTTTTAAATTGTGTAGCAGAGTAACAGGCACATTCTAGGCACTAAATAAGTGATATATCCTTTTCATTGCCTTAGTTTCATCTCCCAAAAGCCTTATTGAGGATGAATTGCATGATAGCAGATAGACTGTGTCTTGTTCACTGCTGTATCCCCAGTGCCTAGTAGAGTTGCCTGGCATATAGCGAGAGCTCAGGAACTATTTAATGAATTCTCTTGCAAGTCTGTTCTACCCACACCACCAAAACATATCATAGTTATCCGCAGCCACACTGATGTGTCCCTTCTCTCACAGACCTGTACAAACACACACCATTAACTCATGCACAAAACCCAAACCAAGCTTCTCATTTTTTAGAGCCTGGCTCTCGACCTCAGATGGGCTTAATGAATGATCCATCTGGTCAAATCAAAAATGTCCATTTAACACACTAGCAATTTTAGTATTTATAAAATACTTGATAAAAACAATTGTACTATAAATGCCTGGACTAAATCCATCTTTCAGAAGGTTAAGGAGAGAATAAAAAGTCCCCCATCTCCGCACTATCTGCACCAACAGGAAGGAGGCATCTCATGAATTTCAAAAAAGTATTTTAGAAAGTATTTTAGAAAGGTCATTCTAAGGTGCAAGGAGGTGACAAACGAAAATTAGAGAAAACAAATCTGACCTGAAATTAGACTTCTCTATGAGAAAGTCTGTAAATACAGAAAGCAGGGAAGCTGTTGAGGCCAAATCACTAAAATCACTCAGGATATAATTAGGTAAAAGCCCATGGGAACAGACAGCTTAAAAAAAAAAAAAAGAACACAAAGCTATGGAGTACCTTGTGCCTGAAATATTTCATTCTCATGCTCATTCTTGGAAGGGGAAAACACTCTTCTAATTTCTTATTTGCATATTTTTGTTTAATTAAAAAGAAACTCATTTAAGGGAATTCTAATTTTTAAGGACCACCTTCAGCTGTCATTTGCACAGACAAAAGCTGAGCTGGAGAATCCTAAAATGAAAATGCTAATAACTTTACATCTAAGAGTCCACAGTATTGTCAGGGCTTATATCAAAGTCAATATTATTACAAGCCCCAGTTCTGTCCTTTCTTTCCTTCAACCGCCAACACGCCCAGACCCTTTCGGACAAGAAAACAAATGCAAAAGACTGTATTTTTCAAAAATGTATTAGAAACGATGTCTCTCGGCCAAAACTGCAGTCCTCTTTGCTGGTCCCACATTTAGGATGTACTTCGTTTTGAGCAATGGAGGTGGAACTTTAATCAATGTCGAGCAAAACACACCACCTGTCAAATGGCTGCACTGGGAAAAGAGGGCAGAGATGAGAAGTGGTGAGGGGAGAACTGGGATCAGGAAACAGATTAAAAGTGTAAATTCTCTCAATCACATTGATGCTACTGCCATTGCTGGACAACCAATGTTTTGCGCAAACAAAAAGCTATTAACCATCCCCCTCATCCCAAGCACACACCCCTTGCCTTCCTTTGCTACAAAACATACAGAACTGGGACAAGGCACAGTAGGGCATTGCAAGTAGATTGGCCATGTCCTTCAAAAGGGGTCTATACACCCTGATATTCCAAGCACATGAAGTCAAGCACTACACCTTCAGGGAGCATTAGTGTCCGTATCTACATCTACATTGTCAGCCAACATTACAGTCAAGACTGGGAAGAGGCAAGAGACCCCTCTTTATTTGAGCAAAGCAATCAGTCCCAATACATGGAAGAAGAATTTTCAACAAAGTGAAACTTACAGACATACCTTCATGTACCACTTTCACTTGGAATAGATGTTTGAGGATACTAACTCGCTTATTTTTGCAAAAACACTATTAGTAGTAGTTATCCCCATTTCACTGATATATAAAGTAGGACTTAGAAAGTTAATCAAATTCATCAAGATTTCATCTTCATCATATAACTTTTATTAGCACACCTGACTCTGTGCTCCGTACTGTGCTAAGGAATTTTATAAGCATTCTCTCATTTAATCCTCTAAGCAAATATATGAGGCGGAGATACTATTGACATTCCAAATTTCAGATGTGGAAATTGGGGCTGAAATAATTTAACCAAGGTCATTACATATGATGAATGGCTGAAATAGTCGGCAAGATCCACTAGACATCCACACACCACATGCACCATCAACACATAACATACACACAGAAATATACATGACTCACTCACGTCATACACACACCAGAGGCACAGGACACATGCACCCCACACACACTCTAGACCCCACATACACCACAAGCACACTCCATCTACGCACACATATCACCTCACCATACACACCTTGTGTACCCACCAAAGATACAACCTGCACACATCTGCACACATATCACTCTTATCACACACATCACATACACCAGAAACACATACATGCCTCATATATATCATATGCACCAGACACACACTCCATCTGTGCTTACCACACACATACTCTCTACACCACAAACACCCTATACATGTACTACATGCATGTCCTCACACTGCATACATGTACATGCAGGCAGACACCCCACACACATTCTCAGAAACCTACAAACATACCATGCACACAGATACAATGATGCCACATAACCTGCTCACATGATACAACCACACACCGTAAACATAGCACACATACCTTATACATGCACAGCATCCAAGGCCTCCCGCTATACACATACCACATGCATGCATGTTCGTGTACACACATGTACACACATATCTGTAGGTCGCTACCAGAAGTTCTTGGGATGCCCCCTCCACTCTACTTTCTGAGGAGCAGGTCTTTGTAACTTGGTAAAGGACCCTGGCTCTCAAGTTAAAGACATGGGGAAATGTAAGAAAACTAAACAATGAAACAACAAACACAGCAGCAACATACATCCCCCTAGACCAATAGTACAAGCCTGGCTGCAGGGCGAGGAAAATACTAGGGTCCAGGTCTCATTCTAGACCAATCTTTGGGTAGGAGGGTGGGGTCCTGAGCCTCAGCATTTCAAAAAGCATCCACTTCAGATAACTCAAATATGCAGCCAAGGCTGAGAACTACGCCTCTGTTCTTCCAGGTACACTTGGATCTCAGGGTCCTACTGCCCAGGCCATAGGTGAGACCTGTCACCAATCAATGTGGCAAAGCCAAGAGCCAGGGCCCGCCCACCTCTGCTGCCTTCAGGCCACCAGTCTCTCACACCCCTCTCTTAGCTCCTTAGCAACTGGAGAGATTCCTGAAAACAGGGCTGAGGGACAATCTGAGTGGCAGCCTTCCAGCTTGCCTAAAGCCGTAAAACTGAACCAAACCAACAGCCTATGGCAATCAGCAGATCAGTGCCTGAGGCCTCTCTGCGCCCCCACCAGCCAGGGAAGCCCTGTTCTTGTCTGCTTTTTGGGTAAGAGCCACTGGATGCTTGGCACCTATGCACTCAGTTAGCTGAGAGCAAGGCAAGGCTAGCCCCTGGCCGTGTGCAGACCCAGCTCTGCTGAGCACATATTTTCCTGCCTTTAGTTCAAAGGGGCTCCCTACAGCATCTCTCCAACCTGAGCACCCACCACTGGACTTCACCCTGCTCCAGCAAATTCATTCCCACTGCCACAGGACCTTTGCAACTGCTCTTCCATCAGCCTAAAATCCTCTCCTCCCAGGTCTTTCCAAGGCTGGTTCTTGTAATTCCTCAGCTCAAAAGCCACCTCCTCAGAAAGGCATTCCCAGACCACCCCAACTATCATAGCCCTCCACCCAACCCCAGTCACTTGCTAGCTTTACTTGTTTTGTTTCCTTTGCAGCTAGTATCACCAGGTGGTATTTTTTAACTCACCACGGTCACTATACCTACCTGAGATGGTCGTGTCCATAGTAAACAAGTAAACCTGTTTACCTGTTTCCTCTCATCACTTAGAATATAAAACCCTGGAGAAGAAGAAAAACTCTGTGCATCCTGTCCACATCTCCGTCCCTGGTGATAGCACCTGGCACACAGTGGGTGCTCCATAAATATGTGATGAAATAAGTCAATGACGAGCAGGACTGTTGCTTTAGGTTTTAGGAGATCCAAGAGAGAAAATGTAAACCTATATGCTACAGGAGGAAGGGATGCATCAAATACTAAGATGCAGACTTGAATTTCCTTAGCAGCCAAGCCACCAACAAAACAGAGTCCAACTCAGGTCCACCAATGACAAAGCTGGTGTTCTTAACAACTGCAGGATATGGTCTCCCTTTCTAAGTAGAACCTAAGTAACAGGGTAAAAACTACCACAAAAGTCTCATGATTTTCCCTGGTGCTCTTTTCTATATGCTGTGACTGGTTTAGAGAGGGGATTGAGAACAGCCAGCAAAACCAAATTGCCAAATCCAGTATCAGCGAGTCTTTATTTCTCCATACCCAGGATTTCTGTCCCGGGACTGCAAGGTACTACCCAAGTGAATGTAATATAAGAAGCTATGTTATTATAGTGTTCTATCAGACACACACATCTTAAAAAGGAAGACTTTCTGTTCAAACACGGAAACTCAGAAGACTTCTATCTTGGCAATTGCTCTGAAGAAAATACCTCAAGTGAAATTCACCCAGGTACTCAATCCAATTTACTGGCTCCTTGCAGATGAATCAGTGTGAAAGGTGTGCAGGGCATTGTTTCCACTAATTAAGTTTCAGTGGGTGAAAAGTACACTAAGAGCCCCCAGGGAGCAGTTGAACCCACACTGTTCATCAGCCACTCAAGGAACTGATGGCAGGAAGGCTCATAAACCCTTCTGAAGCAAAATCCAAGAACACAATCTGTTCGGCTGCAGAAGTGAAATAGGGCCTGGTCCTCTCCTTCCACCAATCCATCACCTGAAGACATGCTTTACCTGCAAAATCCCTGTTATTCCCATTTTTACCGCTCCTTCTGTCTGAAATGACGTTTTCTCCCCCCCACCCCGTAAAATCCCATACCTGGAGGCCCAGGTGAGGCTGTGCAACCTCAGAGCAGCTTTCTTTCATCACATGCACAACTACAACCAATAACTGAATAGCCCTTGGCTCCACAATGGCTTTTAGAATTTGATTAAGGGTGATCGGGAATTCTTTTCTGGGTGGTTTATGTGTTTATATCCCTTGACGGCAATATTTCCAGGCCCTTGGTGACAGACCCGGTGTCAAAACCTTTCTGTATTCTTCAGCATCACACACATTTAAGATACTTGCTATATGATACTGGGAATGTGGACACAGCGGGCTGGCCCTGAGGAGGCCCAATGGGAATACCACCTGGTCAGTAGAGGCCTTAGCTTGAAGGCCCCTTTTGGCATGGCTTCACTTTCCATTAGGATACTCCTAACCAATGCCGAATGAATCCAAAGCAACCACCTCCCTCAGGGATCGGAGAAATGAAAAAGATCTCTTAAGCAAAGGCATCTACCATGAGAAGCTGATTCACTTACGGCGACTGAGGGTTCTGACCCCCAAAGTCTAAGCCCCAGCTTGCATTTGAGAAGCAGAGGTAAGATGGTCATAGATTTCCCCTCTGCTCTAAGTCTGAGATCAGAATTTCCTTCAGTGTTTTCCAAAGAGTATGTACCCATGAAATGCCCACAGAAAAAGATTTGGTGGATGCTATACATTACATCTCCCACAAGGAGATTCAAAATGCTCCTGGAGTTAGCAAAGGCTCTGAGAAACCTTTCTGTAAATAAATCTTATTTTGTCCAACTCAGCATTTCCCACATTTATTTAAGCATAGAAAACATTTTTTCCCCAAATATCAGCTATTAAAGTCCCACAGAACTGCTACTGCTCTAACTGAAAGGTATTCTAAAGTAAATTCCTTCAGAACCACATTTAGAAGGCCAATGCATTGGGATTGGTCAGTACTACAAAGCAGGAAAGGATGGTTTTCTAGATTAAAATTAGTTGTGTTTTCTTCCTTATTAGTTTTCTTTACTATTTGGTCTGGGTATTGGTGAGTCCCCATTTTCTATCCACCCACCTCACACCCACATCTCTCCTCATCTTTCTCCTCACTGTGCTGAGTCACCCTGGATGCTCTGCAGGCCGGTTTCTAGTTGAAGGGTGGAGGAGAGCAAGGCAGGGTAATTCTTCCCCGTTTCTTCCCTTATTTGATGCCACTTTCTCTGTTAGCCTCTTCATGCCTCCATAACCACAGCTCCCCTGAGTAGTCCCAGCTCCATGATTCTGGCTCTCTCTTGCCTCTGACATCACCAGTCCTCCTCTGCCCATCCCTCAGACCTGAAGATGGCAGAAGCTTTGTGTAAAATGTTTCATTTTGCTTTTCTATACCCTTCACCCCCCCACACACACTATGTAAATACATAAATACACATACATATATATATACACACACACACATATAATATACACACATATATACACACATATTACTCAAGTTCATCTTTATAAACTTTGATAAGCATTATTCCCATTTTACAAATGAGCAAAATAAAACTGAAAGGCAATAAAATAGCTTATGTTTGCTTATGTAGCCCAAGAGTAGCAGAAGAAGATTCAGTCTGAGGACACTCTGTGTTGATACATACTTTCTATGAATTTACTTTGTTCTAGGCCCTAGGCTAAACCCTGGAGACAAAGTAGGGAAGAAACAAAAAACAAAATAAAACAAAAGAATAAAATAGAAGAAGAGACAGACCCCTGGTGTTATAAAAGGAAATTCCTTCACTCTTGAAATTTAGTGTTGGAAAATAAGAATTGACTGATACCAGACTCCTGGTACATCTGGTCCACCACCCTCGCCATTACATTGCTCCTACAGAGCACATTGTAGAGGGCAAGGTCCACCACCAAGGTCAAACAGGGCCCCCGACGTCATCTTTTTACTGGATCTGTCTTACTCAAAACCTATGTAAACACCTGGCCCAAACCAAGTTTACTTGGCTCTTGAACGGTATCTCCAATGTTAGTGGCTAATTAAGAGTAACAGCATTACCATCAATCTGTGTCCAAACATTAATTTTGACATTGTTCTGCATCTGACATCCAATCAGTATTGAGTCTTACCAACCCAAGCATTTCTATCTCAATTGCTTGGATGAACACTCTCCCTCTACCCCAGACCAATTCCATTTCAAATAATTACAGTAGTATCTATTATTTGTCATGCCATTAGTGTGTGTTAGGCACCTAAGCAATTTACACAGTTAAGCACCAGGATGCTCTAGATTTGGCTTGTCTAGGTTTGAAACCCAATTCCACCACGTACTGCTTCAGCTAATTACTGGACTTCTCTAAATCTCATTTTCTCCATTTGTAAAATGGGGTTAATTATAATACCTATTCATCACAGAATTGTTATGACAGTTAGGTACTCCGTATTAAGCACTGCCCTGTGTGTCTGGCACATAAGAAACAATGATTATAATAAGTTACTAGTCCTAACAGATTCATAGCCCTCATGGAAAGGGGGTGCAGTAGAGCACAAATATATCTGTTCCCAGGCATGGGGGAACTTAGTGCAGCTCCTTCTGGGTCCTGAGTTGTATGTAAGTAAAATGAGGTTGAAATACATACCAGTGAACAAATATTCTCAAAAGGGCAGCTTGAGCAGGTTACAGGGAAAAGAGGAGGATGCCATACAAATGCATATTACAAAGGTGCTTTCCCTTTTCCCTTCTGCCCTTTTCTGCTTTATTTCATTCTTTCAGAAATTAAGGGAAGGGCTGAGTGTCACATCTAATTTTGTGTTGTGGGAAACAAAAATAGCATACCTCCAACAGTAAAACTATGCACAGGCTTAGTGACTTCATTCAAATTACATGCCTCAGCCTAAACCTGTTGGAATTTGCATAAATCTCCTGTCAGGCTTTGGATCTGTACAGTTGTGCAGTAGTGGAGTGGGCCAATCTGGAAGGTCAGGGAATCACAAACTGACAATTAGGTTGTTTTTTTTCCAAGGGGCTGTTTATACACAGGTTCTCCACTATAAAGTCTCAAGGAGACTGGGGATCTGTTAATGTTTGAACACAGAGCAGAAGGTGAGGCTTGCAAAGGTAAAAGACAAGTGAATTGACCAGGTGAGGGAAGTCTCTGTCGGCACCAATGAAAGGACATGAAGCGGGCACCTGGCTGGCTCAGACGGTTAAGCATCTGCCTTAGGCTCAGGTCATGATCCCGCCGTCCTGGGATCGAGTCCCACATCGGGCTCCCTGCTCGGCGGGGAGCCTACTTCTCTCTCTCCCACTCCCCCTGCTTGTGCTCTCTGTCAAATAAAAAAATCTTTAAAAAAAGGACATGAAGCAAGAAGCCACCAGTGACAGAACATGGGGGAAGAAAGATAAATAAGGAATAGACCCAGAATGGCAAGAAAAGGTAAGTCTAAAGTACAGGCTGAAAGGAAGAATACATCTCACATCTCAAAATGGTATCTCAAAACAAGTGAGGAAGGGAAGGACAGGGGAGCCTGCTGGGGGAGCCTTAGGGGAGAATGCACGTGTTTAAGGCATGGGGGCCTCTGTAAGGGAAACAGCGTGACACGTGCTGAGTGGCATAATGTGTGGCAGGAAACCTCAGGTGGGTCATGGGATGAGAGAAGGCATGGTGCTGTGGAAGGTGAAGAGTATGCCTTGGGACAAGCTCCTGCAAGATGAAAATTAGAAGGAATCCACTGTTTTTCTTATTTAATCTAAGAGTTATATTATGATTCAATCAAGTAAGTTGAGATATGTGAAATATGCATTTATGCTTGCATTCCTGCATGTTTTTGTATTAGAGACTACAAGTGAGAAAAGACGCTCTTACAAAACAACACATGTGAAGCTTTAGGTTTTCAAATTTGTCCATAATATAAAAAGAGAGCAGGCGAAAATAAGCAAAAGGGAATGAATACAGGTTTTATTGGTTAGTTAGCAGGAGAATTCTAGCTCTTACGCTATGTCCCTGGGGTCTTAGTCACGGGGGGAAAGTTCCTGGGGCCCAGAAGTAGAGGATATTGCGCCCCAGAAGTCTGCTACTTTTAGTGTGGCTGAGTCAGGAGCAAGATAAGTGAAGGTACCAGTCACAGCAGGTGGAAGGCCCTAATATCCATTTCAAGAACTAAACTTCATCCAAAGGCTGAAAGAGAGTCACTGAAGTATTGGCCTGAGTATAATGCTAAGTTTGAACATGGCTTCAGTAGCAGAACATGCTCTAACTGGCCAGAAGGAAGAGAAAGGCTGACAGGCCCTAAAACCCAGACATGAGGTAGGGTTTCCCTTGACAAGAAGTCCCTCAAATGCTGTTCTGTAGTGCTCTTCATCTCAGGCTCTGGAATCAGGCAGAGTGGCTAGGAATGCCTATACGCTCCATCAAATATTGGCATGCACCTTTGGGCACATCGTTTCAGTTGGTTTTCTCAGTCACAAAACTTAAAGAATAATCATCATAATACCTACTATATGGGGTTTTTATGATGATTAAATGAGTTAGTACATGTAAAGCACCTGGAAAAAATGCCAGGTACATAGTGAGTGCTATATAGTTATATGTCTGTTATTATTATAAGAAACAGTAAGGAGATGCTGCTTCTGCTGCAGTCAGGAGGCTGCAGACTCAGAAAGCTGTGATCATTCCAGAATCACCGGAACTCCTCCAGCATCAAACCACAAAGTCTCCAGGAAAAGCAGGCAGCTGACACCCTGTCTCTGCCATGATTTAAGCCACCACAATGGAAACTTCTACTATTTCCTTTCCTCCCACCTAACGCAGTTTTTGATCAAATCCTCCAAGAATCCATCTACTTGACCAATCCTAAGTCAAACTTGGTCATGCTTGGGACCCTCATTAAAAGGGAACTTGGGAAATGTTCGCCTTTCCCAAGGGAAACGCATTCTAGCATTCCAGCCAACATATAACAGGAAGGCATGCCTGCCGGGCATTAGAACAGATATTGAGTGAAGCATTCCACTGTCTACCAACTATATTCCATTACCACTCAATGCATTCCTTGCGAGGAATGGAAAGGCTCATCCTAACAGGAGATCTCATGCTGACCAGCTGTTATCCTCAGCTGGCAGCATTTGATAGGAGTGGAAAAGAGAGGACTGGAATCTGGTTTCAGAGCATTCGACCTCTGAGTCATGGCTCTATTCAAGAGGGAGAGGAGAGACAGAGAAAGAAAAAGGAGAGAGAAGGGGACATGACATGATGTTCTCACCATTGCTTTTTGCATTGCTGGGTACTTGGAGTTTGCCCTCTGTTGTAAGCTACTGTTCTGTTTCCTTAATCACCTCCCTTATCATTCCACCTTGGATTTATAAGGTTTAAACACTATCATCCATTTATCTTCACAGATTTCTTATTCAAAATTCACTGAAGCATAATTTATCTTTACCACATATCTATGGGGTAGGGAGGGACTGGTTTTTATTATCTGAGGCACAGAGAGGTTAACTGGTTCACCCAAGGTCACACAATGAGACAGGAGGATAAAACACCTCCAGAAATGCCAACTCAATGGTACCTGCTTCCCAGAGAAACTCTCCAGCTCTAAAATGCTTAGAGCAAACCTATAGAGCGTGGGGGTGGGGTGGGGGTGGCAGAAGGGAAGCAGCTGGCTTCAGATTTTGTCCTTGAAGGAACAATTAATTGAATATAAAGAATTAAAAGTTTTCTAGTGAGTTTTTTTGAGCTTTGAGATCTCAAGTTTGATTTTTAAGATCAGTTAGTTTAATCAAGCAAGATTTTTCTCTGCAAATGCATTGTGTGTTCAATGAATGTGTGTGTGGGCACAAGATGAAATAAAACTGAGTCTCCAATTTCTCAAAACGATAAAATCAGCCATTTTTCATCTGTGAAACCTAAATCTTCCAAAGCGCTTAGTTTCTTGCTCTCTTGGGACACAGGAAGACTACTTTGTCGGGTCTATAGTCATTCACGTATTTTCTCCAATGTCAGTAACAGAAAATTCTGATACATAAGCTGGAAAAAATGGAGTCTGATGATCTGGGTTCCAATAGCAATTCTGTCGCTAACTACCCATGTAACCTTGGAGTAAATTAATTTCTTAGGGCCTCAGTTTTTCATCCATAAAATAAGGATGATAGTTCTAGAACTACAATCTCCTTTCTAACTTAAAAGTCTCCAACTGATACTAAGCTAAGTGAGAGGTTTTCACTCAAGAGCTGGCAACATATTATAAATCTGAATCCAAACAATTTAAATTCTTACTTCTTTTTATGAAAATGACCTAAACAGGAACTAATTGGATAAATTTTATCCTGTGAGAGCTTTATGAGCTGAAGCAAATGCCTTAGAGTTTATTAACTGCTGACTTTCAGCACTGTGGCTCCAGCCTGGTCTAAAGCCGGTGATGTTGTAAAGAGACATGACCATCAGAATATCCTTCCAAGGCTTCTGTGTATTAAAATAGTAACAATACAAGTAGTTTCAGCAGCAGTTTTTAAACCTCAATGTGTATGACAGTTCTAAGTGCTTTATATATGTGATCTCATTAAACCTCACATCCATATTCCCATCACAGGGCACGTAAGTCTAATTACATATTAATCCCTTCAGTAGACCTTAGATTTTGTGAAACAGGTGATCTTGTATGTTTTAGAGGGCTTTGTAGTTCTCTCCCTATTATCCACTTGCTTTTCTTTTTATCAGTATCCTGATATTCATTAGGGTACCCACACACCCCCAATACACACACACAGCCCAGGTGGTCTGGGGAGACACCAAGTCCAACCCAGGCTTTTGGGATGAGGTATGTGACTAAAGCTAAGTGAATCACCATAATCACTGGCCACAGTGTTTAGTTTGGGGGTGGACATGTGAGTTGGGGCTTCTGGGAATGAAGCTTCCTAACACTTTTGATACGGTTTCTCAGAGAGCATTCTCTTTCTCCCCAGATGTGAAAGATAGGGGTGCTGTTCACACCCACCTTAGAATCACAATGAAATGCCAGGAGGCTTAGCATGAAGTTGAAACTATGCAAGACAGAGCAGAGAGACAGAAAGAAAGGAAGTGAACCAGGCCCCTGATGACATCGCTTCATTCTTTATCAAACCATGCCTCAAAACTGCTCAACCTCTGAATATATGTGTACGTGAGCCACTAACTCCACCTTATTGCTTACTCTACTTTGAGTTGGATTTTCTGTTACTTGCAACTTAGTGTACCTTTAGCATCTACCACAGAGCCCAATACCTAGACTATTTATTGGTCATATTTACTGATCACCTACAATGTGAGCAAATATTTATTAAGGATCCACTATGTACCAGACACTGTTCTGGGTGCTAGAATAGACCATTAGCGAAAACGGACAAAAATCTCTGCCCTCATCCAGCTTGTTCTAGTGGGAAAACCAGACCATAAATAAGGGGACTGAAACCATGGTGGACAGTGACACATTCCAAGGGGGAAAAATACAGCAGAGAAGAGAGAAGAAAAGTGTCAGCAGGGACTAACATTTCAGTAAGGTGGCCAGACAAGCCTCACTGAGCTAGATACTTTTGTTAGAAGCTTAAGGGAAACGAGGGAGAGAGGGGGCAGATATCAGGGGGAAGCACATTGCAGGCAAAGAGAACATGAGTGCATTGGCCCCAAGGCAGGACAGGGACTGAACTGATATACCATTTCAGGCCTCACTGGGCATGACAGCACATTGAGAAAAGAGCACTAAGAGAATATACAAAAAAAGAAACTGTGACTTTATGAAGGCAGTCCTTTCTCCTACTTTAGGACAGTATTTTAGGGGGTGGAGGTAGGATGGACTCATTCTGTTCTGATTCTATCCATGTCATCTCTTCATTACCTAGAGGATCTCACTCACTAAGCCTGCATTAGAAGCACAAACCCTCAACATTTCCCGCTTCTATTATTCTCACAAAGGCACTCCAATGAGGACATTCCATGACAAACTCCACTGTCATCAGTTGACTTAATTGAAATAGAGTCAAGTACTTCCTAGAGTAAGATGAGCTACATGCTGGGATCACTAGCCATCCAGGAGCCTTGACACGAGACCACACAAAGAGAACCCCCTGTACCAACATATTGCAAAGAGGAAGGACCCCTCCATTGGCTCTACTTTCCAACAGAAATAATCAAACCTTCTTAATTACAATTCATAGCATTCTTGACTTTATTCTTGTTTGAATGTGATTTTAAAAGGTGATAAGCACTCATTCAAAAATCATGCCTACTCACAGTTGGATTTCAAATTTCCTATGTTGACATCTCAAACCCAGCATGTCCCAAGAAGCATTCACATCTCATTTTATTTTAAATATTATTCCAGCAAGGTAGGGGGCAGATTTCTGTTTTCAGGAGAAAATTTCATAACAGGCTCTATGCCCAAAACAACATTTATGTCAAAACAAACCACATATTCACTTTTTGTTTTCTCACTGATAGGTCTCAGGGTGATAGATGGTATGCCTCCATTTTTGCCCTGGCAGAGAAAGCATAATCTCTTTACAAATTCACAGGCTATTGCCATGGAAATGAACATGAAGTAATAAATATATCATTATGAGTGCCATCATATCTAGTAGGTGGGTAATGATAGCACGTCACATTTAGAATCTTCTCAGTGATTTATAAAACATTAACTTAGTAATCCCCCTAATACCCTCAGGAGGAGAAGGTGGTTTTATACCAGTTCTGCAGTTGGGGAGACTGAGAGCAATTATGAGATCTCCCCAAGAGCACTGAGGGAATAAGAATTAAATGCCATTCATGCAGAGCTTTCAACCCCAGATTTACTTGCTTAACGATGCCATCGGGTGCTCCCCATCCGCAGATAACAAAATACCTTCACAAAACAAAGCACAGAGAATGTTGACAGAGCAATAAAGTGTCTACTGTATTTCAAAGGTCCCTCCAGGGGGAAAACCTTACATTTCTATTTACGTAAAGTAGAACTGGTTTTCATGGCTTGGGAAGGCTAGAGGAAGGAAAATGTGTTGCAGCAAAACATACTGAATGAAAAGATGGAGTTAGTGCCCAACCAGGGATGGATCTCTACAGGGATGCACGCCTTGCACAAAAGACCCCTCTCCCCCGGCCTCTATCCTGGAACCCTTCCTTGTGGCCTTAGCATAAAATGTTCCCATTCTCTTCCACAAAGCCAGTTCCTCCATTTGTGCCCATCTTCCCACAACGATGCCCTCCCACTAAGTACCTTTAATCTATTCTTCGCATACAGCCTTCTAATAGTCTTCGTCTTAAAAGTCGGCTTGAGGTGAACAAGCTCTTTCACTGGGCCTTGATGGTTTTCTTTCAGGTTCCTCCTACAATTCCAACTGCTTGGCTGCCAAAGTCCTCCAAATTCTAACCACTGTCCAAATTCCTATCAAAATATCTTTTTTTTTTTTTTAATCTGTTACTGGAAACAGTAATGTTCTGTTCTTTGGAATACTGCAAATGACTCTCTTTGTGTCAAACATAATGGAATTTTCTCTGTTAGATCCTCCAGCAATACTGCCAAACACCAATTCTTTCTTCTTTTTATTTCCACTTTATAATCTCTTAGTTTTATTGCCACTGTCAGTGCTGCTTCTCCCCGACCCTTACCCAAGGCCTCCACACTGGGGTCTCGGTCTCCTTCAGAACACTGTCCTGACACACTTTTGTCTACATGCTTTCTTATCCTTACTCACCTACCTGTATCAGAAGGACTTACATCTCCATCTCCGATATCTCACTTTCATATGGGATCCAGTTCAGTATTTCCATCCACTTATAGGATGAATTCCCATTCATGGGAAGGAGGAGATTTCCAACTGCCTTCTTTACCCCATTCTCATTCCTCTCTCCTCTCTAGGAGTAGGGCATACCAACCAGATGGAGTCATATCCAAGGCATCAATTGGGCCATGTTAATCGCAGGCAGAATTACTGCATCTAAAGATAGGTCCAGCCAACTTGCCTTCTCTTTGCTTCTTTCTGGTGAGCACTGGGCATTTTGTTCCATAAAGGAGACCTGGTGATACAATTTGGACTTGACTGGTAAAGATGATGTCTCCATTTAAACTTGTGATTAAATTGTCTACCACATACCTTATTTATCACACAATAGCCTTTCACTGGAGAAAAAAAGACACCAACGCAAATGATGGTGATGATGATGGTAAGTAATAGTAGTCATCGAATCCTCAATCCTCTGGTTAAATATCATCTAACGCTATTTCACTTTATTAAACCTCACTGACTAGAAATGCCTGAACAAATACCCAATGTCACTACAAATGTGACTCATACTATTCTCCAGAATGACTCCTTTTTTTTTCCCATTAATTCCATTTCCATTCATTGAAATGCCATATTTCTAGTCCTATAAAGTATAAACACTTAAGTTTTTAAAATATATTTTTCTCTCTTTGATCTCCTCTACCCAACCTTCTACCATAGCCACCAGCCTTATCCAGGCTTTGATGAACAAGTTTATTGTGCAATCCAAATTAGTCTCTGAGCATTTAATCCTTCTTCTTCCAAAGCATAGAACTGCCAGATCAATCATCTGAATACCCAGTTCAGGAGTTTATAATGGCTCCTGATTACCTATTCATGTCTAATCTACTCAGGGAGCCTTATATGCCCTCCACACCTGGTTCTTCAAAACTTCCCAGACATTCCTTATAAATCACTCCAAACCACAAGGCATCTTCCTTCTTTTATCTTCTTTTGTACCTAAAGATACTACTACGGTTTAGAGCATTGCTTTCAAATTGTTCCATGTGTTAGAACTGCTCCTCTATTTCTTTAAGTTCCTTATGGACAGAGGCACTTCCTGTACTACCTCTCTGAACTCGACACCCCCACACACAAACTCTGCTCACCCACAACACTGCTGGAAATATAGAAAATGCTACATAAATGCACTTACTAGTCAATAATGATTAACAGTTGCTATTGTTTGATAAACTTTCAATGGCTTCCATAACATTTAGAATTAAATATAAACTTACCAGGGTCCATATGGCCCTCCATATAGGACGTGCTCTCACCTTACCACCTACCTCTCTCACACTAGGCAAGACAGCCTTCTCTCTGTTCCTCAAACATAACAAGGTCAATTCTTCTTTAGGAAGGTAGCACTCAGTGTTTCCTCTGACTGCAATGTTCTCACAGAATTTTGCATGGCTTATACTGTCGCCTTATTCCAATTTTGGTTCAAATAGGCCAGTGCCTCATTAGTCCCGCTCACACCATCCTTTAAAAAATAGCCCTCTTGGTCCCACCAAATATTTCTTAATTCTTTACACCCTGTTGTGTTTTTCTTCACAGCACACAAAACTGAAAAAGTTTGTATTTAATCAACAGTTTCCCTGTCTGGAAACAGAAGCTCCATAATGGCAGGGATTGGGTCTATCTTGTACCCTACTATAATTCCAATACCTTGAACAATGTCCAGCACATAGCAGATACTTAAATATTTGTTGAATGACTGATTGATATAAAGATCATTAAGATCTGTTTTGCAACTCTTTAAATTCATTGGTAATAAAGCACTAAACGTCTTTATGATCATGTGGGTACAAGATAACCTATATTCTAGCCATGTAAGTGGGGAGGCCCAGATGTTAGAATCTGCAAACAGTTTGCAGGGATTCAGGCATGAGAATGAAACACTAAGGTTAGGGACCAAGAACTGAGAAATCTCAAAACGTAAAAGTCAGTGTTTCGTGTATTTTACTTCAACTCTATGCAACCAAATTTAAGTATATAAAGTAATTGAGCAATGATATCACAGGTATTGTGAGATAGCTGGTTATGTATTTTAGCTGCTGATTCTGTGTGCCATACTTCCGGTAACGGTTTTACATATATTAGCTCACTTAACTTTCTCATTACCACATGATAAAAAGCACTACTGTCACCATCCTGTTCTGGAAATGAGAAAACAGGCTCAGCCTAGTTAAAGTGGCCTGCTGCAGGTCACATGACTTGTGAAACGAAGATGCAAATTCAAGTCTTTTAGGCTCCAAAGCCTGGGCTCCACTCTGCATCATGTGTCCCCCTGCCCCATCCAGTCGGGAAATCTGGTCATCATCAGCAGTGCTTCCTGAAGCATCTTCATCTGCTCTTTGAATATCTGGACCACACCAGACACACTTCTCTGGTTTGGTCCTTCACAAGCTAACAATCATAGGACTGGTCTATCCATCCAAAGAAATATAATCACCATCATACGTAAGAGACACATCATTTTCTTTACTTCCTACAACTCAAGAAATCTTTACAGAGAGATGCTTTCTAAAAGAGATAAAGACAGACGGCTCATCTGATCCATATTCTCCTAGTAGCCAAGGAGCTCTCCTAGTTTAATAGAAAGCAATAAAGATGATAGCACGGTTTCCCCACTTCTTCAAGAGGTACCATAATTACATGTTAAATATTAAGTGAAAAACAAAATAAAAATTAATAACAATAACACCTAACATGTATTGAGCATATATCATATACTTAGCAATAGGCAAAGTGTTTTAGATTTATATGTTATTTAATCCTCAAAACCACCCTATGACATAAATACTAATACTATGCACATTATATAAATGAGAGATCAAACTTCATGGAAGTTAAGAAATTTGCACAAGTTCAAGTAGTTAATAAACCTAGTTCTGCTAGCTTTAAGTACTATGTGACTATGTATCACACCTCTGATACTCATGTATTTGGACTCTGCATTATAAAGCACATTCTCTTAAATAGGTTATTGAAACCTGTAAGTACACAGCTCTCAAATGATACTTCAAAGTGTCCCAAATCGCCTCCCACACTGGTGCAAATTCTATAGAGCAGATGTTCCCAACGAATCACAAAGGCAGCTGAAGTTTCCAAAAAGTTTCTTATACAAAAGCAGGAATCTGTCTCCTCCACACTTTATTCTTAGCGCCTAAATGAGGATCTGAAATACTGCCGATAATCAGCATGTATTTGTTGTTGAATGAGTGATTATCAGCACTGCCAAAATCAGGGGTTTGAAAACCAAGAAGCCAAAGCAGCACAGAAGTCTTTGGTTAAGGATGTCCCACCCCCTTTCAAGAGCGGTCGGTGCCAATGCAGTTAAAACACTCTCCAACGCCTTGGGCCTTTCTCCATCGATGCTTCAACCCCTGCCAGTCCGTCCTCACAGTGCCAACCACCACCACAAAATCCCCTTTCATGGCTCTGAAACATCCTTTAAACTTTAAATGTCCTTTAAACTTGTTTGAGAAAACTCAAACAAGTTTTCTCCAGTCATTTCAGCCTCAAGTACTTGCCCTTCTGCCTTTCTTGACAAATCATGACACTTAGAATCATAGATTTTCAGAGACCTGAAACTGGAGGCCTCCTCCCTCATATCACCAAAAAGAAAGAGGATAGTTATGTACAGCATCTTGTCCAAAGTCCTAAAACAAGGGACCGTCAAAGCTGAGACTTGAAGGTAGGTCTTCTGATATTGAGTTCCTACTCTTTGTGATCCTCCACCACCACTTCTCCACACCCTCCCCTCCCACTATGGCCCAGTCCTTAAGGGAAAGCATGACTGGCACACATTATCATTACACTTTAAGCAGTGGTGTCGCTGCTTTGGCTCTGCAGGCACCAGTTTAAACAAAACCATTTTAAACAAAGCAGACGGATGACATTTGCCAACAAGTGTTCAAAAGCAACTACAAACTCGGCATGAAAAGGACTTCATGCTGCCCATCCTGAACCCACGTCTATGGTTCTCCTCCACAGAACTCTCCTGATGGGCAAAGGAAGGTTCTTTGATCATGTGTACAATAATTCCAAGTCACAAGTCAATAGTAGTTAATAAAACATCATTATGGCCTGAGTCAATATGTAAAAGTGACATAAATATTCATTGAAACAAACACTACCAAAGAAGGAAAATATCAGTAGGATGTCCACACATGATTTTAAAAATCTGTTAAAAAGCTTTAAATATGAAACTAAAGGCACCTTTAAAAATAAAGTTCTACGAATCAAACAAAATTGCTATTGCAATGCTCAAAATGATTGACGATAGGCATTTAGTCAAAAAAAAAAAAAAAAAGGAAGGAAGGAAGGAAGGAAAAAGGGAACAAGAGCCTATCATTATGGCAGGCACTGTGGATAAAGAGATGCAAGGCCATGACTCTTGGCTTCAAAGAGGTAAGATTTTAACGGGACCTCTGAAAGTCATTTTTTAATCTAATATTCTATTATAGATGATTCAGTTGAGACCCAAAGAGGTAAAATGACCTGCCCAAGGGCATGTAGTATATTAGTCTGGATTAAAGTAAGTCTCTCCAGTGAACCAATACCAATGGTTCCCCCACCGCCCTATTTCCTTTGACAAAGTAATCATCAGCATTCGTTATGAATGTTGACCCAAATTATTTAATATAAGGGTATTAACATTGCTTCTAAACATGAATTACCCCAACATTTATATCCACAGAAGTCAGGCTTCAAAGTCAGCTTCTGACTTTATATTTTATATACATACGTATATATATTATACATTATTATACTTACATTAGAAATGATTTTCAGGAGTAAACAGATCCCATACTTGGGTCAGCATGCACATACCAGTTGCACAAGGACAAACTTCCAACATGAGGCATCCTGATCCCATTCCCTCCTGCCAGCATGTACTGGTTCCCAGATGCTCAATGTGGCACAGCAGCCCTGCCCACTATGGCATCAAGACAATGACCTGATGTCACGAGATGTCCCATATACACTTTCCTTCTGAGCCACGCTGCACAGCCCACCAGTCTATGACCTGTTGCTGAGCAGCCCGCTTAGGGACCATGACAACATGACAGCATTAGTTCTGTACATTTCATCCACATAGACCTCTCTTTGTTTCTAGTTACAAGAACAAAGCCAATTGATTTCAAAGCCCCAAAGAACATACTGCCAACCAACAAATACAAACTACCGACCTTCTTGCTTAAAAGCCTGTGGGTGTTCGGGGACCAATCGCATAATGTATTTCTCCTCCACATTAAAAAGTCGGGCTGTAAAGTTCTTTTCTTTTCTGAATTATTTATCAACAGCAGGGAAAGTAGAAAACCACAGATGTAAGCATAAAGGAAAAGCAAGGCTCTTTCCCTGGTTGCTTAGAGATATTTTTGGCCCTGACTCTAGAGTTGCTCTATTTACCCTGCAGAATTAAAAAGGGGGCCTCATCAATAGTAATGGGACATGGGCACTCAATTCCCTACATGCTGTGCTCAAAGTACCCCTTCCTGAACTCTGTTCTTCAAAAAGGGGTATTGTCCTAGTAATGGCTGGGGCCATTAAAGCTTTCCTTTCCATTTACAGGAAAAATACAGTAATGCTTCATTTATCCAATGGCCCAACTTCTATCATCTTAAACTCTTAGGAAGACAGCCATGACCCAGAGTCTGGGAAAGGAGTCTCTGAAGCAAATAATGGCCATGAAACCCATGTACTTTATCCTACCAGAGGACACTAGAGATGCTTGTAGGCTAGAGAAAGGCAGGTTAGATTTTACAGATTTAACAAGCCTTCTTATCTAATCCTGAGTCACTGAGGAGATGACTGTTCTATCCATTTGCTGTGCCTAGAACCTGGAACTGCTATTTCACATAACAGCGTGGCTTGCACGCTCACTTCTCTCGTGTCTTCGCTTTTCTGCTGCCTTCTCAGTGAGACCTTTCCAGACCACCCCATATAGAACGGCACCATGGCCCATGCAGCACACCCCTCCCTCTCTCATCCCTCACTTCACTTCTCCCCATAGTTTTTATCACTGTCTGGCATACTCTACATTTACCCATTTATTGCTTGACTCCACCCAACTAGAACATATGCTCCACTAGTAACAAAGTTCTGTTTTATTCACTGATGTATGCCTGATGTCTACAACAATACCTGATGCTTAGATTTCTCAATTGGTATTTGTTTAATGAATGAATGAAGTAAGGAATGAACAAATCATTATAGGAGCTCAAAAAGCTGATATCTAATATGGACGAAGGAAAACCATGGGAAATGTTATTTCTAAAGTTGATTTTGAAACAGGAAGAGATCTTTCCCCAATGGCATTTTTTCCCCAATTTTTAAAAATTGTGGTAAAATACATGTAACATAAAATTTACCATCTTAACTAGTTTTAAGTGTATGGTTCAGTAGTATTAAAGACATTCATACTGTTGTGCATTCATCACCACCATCCATCTCCAGAACTCTTTGTCTTGTAAAACTGAAGCAATATGCCCATTTAACAATAACTTCCCTCCCCCCAGTCCAAGGGCCACCACCATTACACTTTGTCTCAATGAACTGGACTACTCTAGGTACCACATGTAAGTGAAATCACACAGCATTTGTCTTTTTCTGAGTGCCTTATTTCACTTAGCACAATGTTCTCTATGGTTTATCGATACTGTAGCATGTATCAGTTTCTTTTAAAGGCTAAATAACATTCCATAATATGCATATACCACATTTTAGTTACCCAGTTATCTGTCCAGGGACACTTAGGTTGCTTCTCCATTTTTGCTGTTCTGAATAAAGCTGTTACGAACATGGGTGTGCAAATATTTCTTTAAGACCCTGCTTTCAATTATTTGGGGTATATATTCAGAGGTGAAATTGTCAGATATGATTTTTATCTATTTTTAATTTTTTTAAGGAAGGGTCAACTTTCCACAGTAGCTGCACCATCCTACATTCCCGCCAACGGTGCACAAGAGTTCCATCATCCTCCACATCCTCGCCAACACTTGGCTGTTCCTGTTTTACAGCATTTTTTGACCCTCAGTCTTTCATTTAAACCACCATTTGTCGGGTTCCGCCATCCATAATCACACACACATTAATGAAGCAAATATGAAAGGTAATGAAAATAAGATTCAAGGATAAAAGCTATAATACACCTAAAAGTAGACAGCCAAGAGGAAGAAAGAAAGAAGAAATAGAATCAATCATGTCCAAAGAACAGTACATTTAAAACTCCAGCAGTGGGGCGCCTGGGTGGCTCAGTTGGTTGAGCGACTGCCTTCGGCTCAGGTCATGATCCTGGAGTCCCTGGATCGAGTCCCGCATCAGGCTCCCTGCTCGGCAGGGAGTCGGCTTCTCCCTCTGACCCTCCCCCCTCTCATGTGCTCTCTCTCATTCTCTCTCTCTCAAATAAATAAATAAAATCTTTAAAAAAATAAAAAATAAAAAATAAAAAAAAACTCCAGCAGCTGTGAAAGGTAAACATGATACCATGCTAGTGCTATTTTGTGACTTGATTTTCTAAATCCTAAAAATAGAGATTGAGGGCCCAAACTCTCTAGCCTTCCTCACCTCCAAACCTGTGAGCTGCACCAAAATAAATAAATAAATAAAAGATTTGCATGAGGGTCTACCTTCACTTAATTCCTTCTCCTGCACTGTAAGCTGCTCAGCCCGAGCAACTGGAACATCAATGTCATTTAGTGCCACACACTCTCTGGATGAGACAGGAATTGTCCCAATAGCCTCCTCTGCCTAATTGATAGGAACGGATTGTATGTGCCTCCTCTGATCAATGCCACATTTTTAATATAACCAAGACAAATGGACCACCTGCTTTGGGGGGAAAAATAATTTTCTTGATGAGAAAATTCCCTAAGGTTTTGGATAATCCATAAGCAAGACCTCTCTGGGCACATTGCTTCAAAAATTCATCAAAATTCAGAATCAAATGACTATAATTTGAAAGCATGTTCTGATGTCTTACAAGTCTCTAACATCCCAGCTATTTGAAACTCCTGATACTTTAATGCTTTCCCTACATTTAACTTATCAATCAGAATGGGAAAATTAATGCCATAAGGAGAAAAAAATAGCTAGCTGATCTAGAAAATGCATCCTCTTTGAATTCTAAAAGGACAAAGAATTCAAATATAAATTTAGAAAACACACATCATGAACAAGGCAGGGGATCACTGGAGCACCTCTGTCTAGTTACAAAGTCTTCTTCTGTAAAGTAATTGTACAAGGTCCTTCCACCACCAAGGTATGTGTTACTATTACACAGCTCTTTAGGAACCTACTTCTCCCTGAAAGGTCCCTTAATGGATAGCACCTAGGAAGCTGGCACCTCCCTCTCCGTATCCCTAAGCACGGATCCCTCCTGCTTGGGGCTGCTCTGAGTGTGGTACTAGTCACTCCTCAACGAACCTGAACAAAACAGTGACCACTATCATAACAGAGGAAGAATAAACACATGCATATGATAAGGCCAAACGAAGACACAGAGGCAACTGGATGTTAATGCTTCTCCAAATGGTAAAAACTATAATGCATCCAATAGGAGAGTCTTTTGCAGCCACGAACACTTGTAACTTTACTAATTTGGGCCATGTTCATGGAATAAGTAGACAAAATATTAACTGGTAGATGCTGTGTGAATTTCACAACATAGAATACAGACATAGGCATAGAAAACTGTAGGAGGAAATATTCCAAACAGAGCTAAATTATGCATGCTTTATTATTATTATTCTGAATTTCTTAATGTTACTACAATATGCATGTATTATTTTATCATTATAGTCACTTTTATATTTTTATTAAACTTGTTTTCTTTACACATCCCTGTGTGTGTAAATTCCCTCTAAGGACATTTCACAACTGCCAAAGACCTCATCCTGGAGACCAATCTACACTGAGCTTATGACCTTCCATCCTTTCCTAAAAGCAGTTTGCCGCATGGCCACACCAAAGGACTATCTAGATGCCAGCCATCAGGGCTAATAAATGTCAGTGGTGTTCTCAGTTTAAGGGGCTTCCCTTCTCAGGAAACAAACTTAAATATTTAAAGAGAATTTATGGAACTTATTCCAAAAGCCTGGTCTATAGCAACTTACAAACTAGTAACTCCAGAAGGCAGTATTTCCCCTTAAATAAAAGAATGTATTCCTTGCTAGTTACCACAGAACACTGTGAAATCCACTTCTCACTGGTCTCCTTAACCCATCAGCATAAAGCACTGGACTACAAGCCTGAGTTCCCAGAGAATCTGGACACGTCTACTGAGTTTCTCAAGGCAAGCAGCTTTCCAAATGTATTCCAAGGTGCCATGCTCTCCTCTGAAGTGCTTCAAGAGTTTGAAGAGAAAAGGGGAGGGATAAGGAAATTCAGTAATAGGTTTTAGGGCTTCAATACTGAGCACCAGTATTGAAAATTCAATCAGTGGGTCAGGTTCCTCATGCTAAAACCTTCAAACACAACCCTCTTGTTGAGACATGGAACGCTGAAGGAGTCTCCCCAGTGATGAATCCAAAGCTTGTAAATGGCAGAGTTGTGCATAAAACAGTATTCTCTGGACCCTAAGTCCCAGGTTCTTTCTTTCTAATAATGGCAGTTGGTTACTAAGCATCTGCAGACCACATTGTATCAGCATTTTAAGGGCATCTTCAAAAGAGCTGATAGAGGTTGCAGTTGAGTGTCTGGAGTTAGAAGCCCTGCATTCATCTCTTTGCTCCACTACTTTCTAGCCTGTGGTTATGGGCAATCCCTTAACCTCCCTACATTTTCAAGTCAGATATCTCACATGTGAATAGAGATAGTAATGGTTAACATGTATTGAGCATTTGTGCGGATCCCTGTTCTAAGCACTTTATAAATACTACTGCATTTACTCCTTGCAATTCTGGGAGCAAGATGTGTCCATTTATCAGAAGTTGATTCAAGATGATACAGGTAACAAATGCCTGGAGTTAGGGTAGGAAACCAGGCCCATCCAACTCAGAACCTCCTGTTCTTTCCACTTCTACACAGGTAAGCTCTAGGTCATGTTGAAGATCAACAAACATGGAGATGGATCTATTTCTAGAGTACCAGGCACCCTATTACTTCTCAATTCTTCTTTCACCATCTCCCACCCAACATCAAAATCAAGCTCCTTCAGACACCTTCCTGTGGAAAACACATCTCTCTACCATGTAGTAATTAATGCCTTTCTTCCAGCACGGAGGCTCTTTCCCACATTTATCATCCGTAACTCACAATTTAACATTTAGTTATATGCCCTATAAAATTTTTCTCCTTAAATGTAAATTTTATGTCCTCCAAAGAGACCAAAACCTCCTAGAGGTCAGGAACCATAGCTTACAGAATCATGAAATTCAAATAGTAGTTCTGCAAAGTTATCATTAAAAAAAAAAAAAAGCTGAACTCTTGTAAAAAGAAAACTTATTTGGAATCTCAGCTCCTCTGATTAAAAACTACTGAGCTAGTTAACCTTGATCTTTCAAGGTCCAAAGAAAACCAATGAGTTGGTGATATTCATACAGCAAGCTGGTAGCAGGGGCAGGACTAGAATCCATCAACCTGGACTAGAATCCATGGACTAGATGGACTAGAATCCACGTTGCTGGATTCTCATTCAGGAATTGCTTTGCTGTGGAAATCCCAGGCCTGTTCAGTCTCCTCTCAGTATCTCTGTCTTGGTGACAGTCCCAAAAAAACACTGGACCACACCTTGAACCTGGAAGCCCTGCCAGAGGGCTTACAAAGAATAGGGTAGGTGGGACCTACCCATCAGGTCACCTTCCTGGATCCTCAAAGGAGGAAAAGAGCATTATAATTCCAAGAGTCCTTTAATTGCCATGTTGGCCAATCAAATTCTCCAGGAATATGATGAAACTGCTTTAAATCTCCTTAGTTCAGATTCATAATCTATGTCACTAAAGATAAAAGGCACTAGCATCACCAAGTCATGAACATTTTTAAAAATTTAATTTAGTAGGATGAGAGTAGATTTCGACAAAATAAACTTAATGTCACATTTATCTAGCATTTTATTTTAATAACATTTTTCTGACATGAAAACACAATGTAGATTCAGAGGACTGTATTCCATTCCACAGAAAATTTGGAAAATACTAAGTATAAAGAAATCATACATAACTGTTCAGATACTTTGTTACTTATTTATTTGGGGGGCTATTCCTTGCCTGTGTTTCTATGTGTCTGTGTATGCACGTGTGTAACTATGTGTGTGTTCATTCATAATTTGTATTTACTATTTTAATTGGAAAATATATATACTGATTTAAATCTCATTATACTAAACAGTGAGAATTTTCCATTGACACAAAATATTCTAAAAATTTTAATATTCATTGTATTCCCATATATGGATGTTTTGTAGTTTATTAAATCAAACTTCCATTAGTTCATATTTAGGCTGCTTTTAGTTTCTTTTCTTATAAATAAAATATGGAATAAATGGCCATAATGAAAATCTTCTTGCATAAGTAATTGAGACTGATTGTTCCCTTGGAATAAGTTGCTATAAATATTTCTAGGCCTTCTGATAAATGATCAAATTGCCTTCAAGAAAGTTTGTATCAACTAACATTCCTATCAGCAATGTATGAAGGCGCCTATTTTTTTTTTTTTAAGATTTTATTTGTTTATTTGACAGAGAGAGAGACAGCGAGAGAGGGAACACAAGCAGGGGGAGTGGGAAGGGGGAGAAGCAGGCTCTCCGCCAATCAGGGAGCCCGATGCGGGGCTCAATCCCAGGACCCTGGGATCATGACCTGAGCTGAAGGCAGATGCCTAATGATTGAACCACCCAGAAGGCACCTATTTCTTGAACCATCTCCCAAAATGGGTGATTAACATATAAGTAAATACATAGCATCTTTCTACATATCTACACATAGATAGTCACATACATACATACCTAACTACATTTCTTTTAATTACTCCTAAGCTTGCAAATGTTTTGAAACCTTTGAATATACTTTTTTTTTTTTTAAGATTTTATTTATTTATTTGACAGAGAAAGACACAGCGAGAGAGGGAACACAAATGGGGAGTGGGAGAGGGAGAAGCAGACTCCCCACCGAGCAGGGAGCCCGATGCGGGACTCGATCCAGGGACTCCAGGATCATGACCTGAGCCGAAGGCAGTCGCTTAACCAACTGAGCTACCCAGGCGCCCCATGAATATACTCTTAATAGATGCTGTCAGTTGCCTATATAATTGTGAATCTAACACACACAGCCTTCTCCTTCATTGAGAATGGAACACAAATTTTGTTTAGATATAAGTTAGCCAAGTACTATAAAGAAAGCTGGGCCCTACCCCAATCTTAGGGATAAATCTTGATTCAAGTTAATTCTTTTTGTCTAAGATATATTTTATTAATAGGTATATTAAACAGTTTTGGCCAATGAGACATGAAAACAAATCTGCTGGGGTAGCCTTCTGATAAAGTTCTCTTTGATCTTAAAAAAAGGCACTATAGAAAGGGAATCCTCTTTCCCTTCTGACTTTGGGACAGAGTTAAGTCAAAATGTGATGCTTGGAGTTACTTCAGCCATTTTGAGACTTTGAAGGGAGCTACATCAAGTTTCAAACTATCATGCTGAAAATAATTTAGTCAGAAAAAAAACTGGTGTCATTGATGATGTTATGGAGGAGCTGAATTAACTAATTCTGGAAACATTGTCCATATAGACTTTGTTATGAGAGAATATATTTATCATTTAAGTAAGTGGAGTCAGAGATTTTATTATTTCCATTAAAATTATCTGAACTGATATGCCGACACTGTCCCACTTTATGCTTCATAATTCTTTGAGCCTGTACAGAGGATACTGATGAAGCAGCAGAGAGGTCAAATGGTTTTTGAATTCATAAGGCAAATAAGTGGCAAAGCCAAAGCTTTCAACCTGTAAAATTCAAACACAAATATATACACTAGATTTTTAACCATGAAAATTTAGAGCTTTCACTCTGGCCCAAGAATAGGTAATATATATTCTCAATTATCTTGAAGAAATCTTAAGATGGCTTACTATACCTTAAAAAAGTAGGGAAACAGCTATGCATATGCATTGACCAAATCTTGGAGATGGAAACAAAGAATATAAGATAGCTCATTAGGTTATTAAAGAGAAATGTCCATGCATTGTGTCCACCCAAATGTGGACATAGTCAGGCTTCACAACTAGCCTCCATAATGATGTAAGCAATAAGGCATCCTTAAACTCCTTTATGTGAAAGCTTAATTGTGATTCTGAATGCACAATTCCAACAATAGAGTGTATAGAAATATTAACAAGCCTCTTTGATGAATTTGGGTCAAGGGCAACATAGTACTTAATAGGTTTGTACACAAACACCCTGGGGGCAAGCTCCATCATTCATCCTAGTTTCTCTGCAGCAGTCAATGGTCCTAGATCCTTTACAACAGTGCTGGTATAAAAAGAACTCACTCCCAACAAAGAAGCCAAATGCTGCACAAATCCTTCAGACTTATTTTCATCCTGAAACTTCAGGGGAAATGTCCTTTGGTATCCTAAGAAATATTTACTGATTTTTAAAAACTTTAGCATTATTTTAACACTACTATTGTGAAATGCAATAAATATCTGACCTTTGGTTTTTCCAGAATTACATTTGGAAAATTGAAGTTGCCCTGAAAACCAAATGTTCCATGAGATTTTACCCTACATTATCCCTGTTTGGACGGGCCTCTTAATTTCTTCCTTTTGTCCCCTTTAGTTGACTTCGTTTCCTTCACCTGTCATGGTAGAGAAGCCCAGTCACAAACACGTATGTATAAGTAATGTAGATTTCTGTAATTTCTTCAATTTAACTTAATGAATAATTCCCCTATTCTTCTGGACAATTGGGACAGTGGAAATGTTGTCTTTGTCATTTGAAAATTCCCTACTTCCGTCAGGTTGTATCACAGCTCTAGAGGATTCCAAATGAGCAAGACGTTGGCAGAGAGGGAGCAGTCTAGTCCTTGTTCCAAAGAACACAGGTCACCACATGAGAGGTCATGTATCTTTAGAGTTCTCTGAGGCATCCTAGCAGTCATGTCACAGTTGAAGATTCAGAATCTCCCCCAGAAGTCTCCACCTGCAGAGGCATCCCACAGCCTCTCTCTCTACAGAGCCTTTTTTTTTTTTAAATGGTAACTCCAGTATAGTTAATAGTGTTACGTTAGTTTCAGGTATACAATATAGTGATTAACAGTTCCATACCTCAGCCAGGGCTCATCACAAGAAGTGCACTCCTTAATCCCCATCACCTATGTCACTCATTCCCCCACCTACCTCCCAGCCGGTTAACCATCCGATGGTTCTCTATAGTTGAGTCTGTTTCTTGGTTTGTCTCTCATTTTTTCTTTGCTCATTTGTTTTCTTAAAGGCCACATGAGTGAAATCATATGGTATTTGTCTTTCTCTATCCTATTTCACTTAGCATTATACTCTCTAGTTCCATCCATGTTGTTGTAAATGGCAAGATTTCATTCTTTTTATGGCTGAATAATATTCCATTGTGTGTGTATGTACTTTATCCATCTTCTTTATCCATTCATCCATTAATGGACACTTGGACTCTCCATAATTTGACTCTTGTAAATAATGCTGCTCTAAACATAGGGGTGTATGTATCCCTTCGAATTAGTGTTTTGTATTTTTTGGGTAAATACCCCATAGTGTGATTGCTGGGACATAGGGCAGTTGTGTTTTTTAACTGTTTGAGGAGCCTCTACACTATTTTCCACAGTGGTTGCACCGGTTTGCATTCCCACCAACAGTGCAAGAGGATTAATTTTTTTCTACATCCTCACCAACACTTGTTTCTTGTATTTTTGATATAGCCTTTCTAACAGATATGGGGTGAAATCTTGTTGTGATTTTGATTCGCATTTCTCTAATGATGGGTGGTGTTGAGCATCTTTTCATGTATCTGTTGGCCATCTGGATGCCTTCTTTGGAGAAATGTCTGTTCACATCTGCTTCTCATTTTTTTAATTGGAATATTTGCTTTTTAGGTGTTGAGCTGTATCAGTTCTATATGCATTTTGCATACTAGCCCTTTATCAAATAGGTCATTTACAAATATCTTCTCCCAGTCAGTAGGTTGCCTTTTAGTTTTGTTGATTGTTTCCTTTGCTGAGCAGAAGCTTTTTATTCTGATGTAGTCCCAATACTTTATTTTTGCTTTTGTTTCCCTTACCTCAGGAAACGTATCTAGAAAAATGTTGCTACAGCCAATGTCAGAGAGATTACTGCCTGTGCTCTCTTCAAGGATTTTTATGGTTTGAGGTCTCACATTTAGATCATTAATCCAACTTTTTATTTTTGTGTATACTGTAAGAATGTGGCCCTGTTTCATTCCTTTGCATGTTGCTATCCAGTTTTCCCAACACCATTTGTTGAAGAGACTGTTTTTTCCCTTTGTATATTCTTTCTTGCTTTATTAAAGATTAGTTGACCATATAGTTGTGGGTTTATTTCTGGGTTTTCTATTCTGTTCCATTGAGCTATGTGTCTATTTTTGTGTCACTACCATCTGTTTTGGTTATGAAAGCTTTGTAATATAACTTGAAGTCTGCAATTCTGATACCTTCAGCTTTGCTTTTCTTTTCCAAAATTACTTTGGTAATTCAGGGTCTTTTGTGGTTCCATATAAATTTTAGAATTTTTTGTTCTAGTTTTGTAATGTAAATGGTGTTGGTATTCTGACATGGATTGCATTAAATGTATACATTGCTTTGGGTAGTACATACATTTTAACAATATTTGTTCTTCTAATCCATGAACATGGAATGTCTTTCCATTTATTTGTGTCATCTTCAATTTCTTTCATCAATATTTTATAGTTTTGAGAGTACAGGTGTTTCACTTCTTTGGTTAGGTTTATTCCTATTTTACTACTTTTGGTGCAGTTGTAAATGAGACTGTTTTCTTAATTTCTCCTTCTGCTTCATTATTATTGTATAGAAATGCAACAGATTTCTGCATATTGATTTTGTATCCTGAGACTTTAACTGAATTCACTTATCAGTTATAGCAGTTTTTCAGTGGAGTCTTCTGGGGTTTTCTACATAATATCATATCGTCTGCATATAGTAAATGTTTTACTTCTTTCTTACTGATATGGATGCCTTTTATTTCTTTTTGTTGCCTGATTGCTGTGGCTCGTACTCCCAGTACTAGTTGAATAAAGTGGTGAGAGTGGACATTCTTGTCTTGTTCCTCACTTTAAGGGGAAAGCTCTCAGTTTCTCCCCATTGAGTATGTTGTTAGCTGTGGGTTTTTCACATATGGCCTTTATTATGTTAAGGTATGTTCCCTCTCAACTTACTTTGTTGAAGGTTTTTATCATGAATGGATGTTATACTTTGTCAAATGCTTTTTCCTTGTCTACTGAAATAATCATATGGTTTTTAGCCTTTCTCTTACTGATGTGATGTAGAACACTGATTGATTTGTGAATATTGAATTACCCTTACATCCCAGGAAGAAATCCCACTTGATCATAGTGAATGATTTTTTAATGAATTGTGGACTGTTAGCTAGTATTTTGTTGAGGATTTTCTGTCTCCAGAGCCTTACATATCTCAGAATGCAGCCTTGTAGGCAGGGCCCTTCCTCCAGAAACTGTTCAAGTCTCTGCCTTCATTACTTCCTGACCCTATGTTACCCACTCAGGTTTTTCTACTCTATATTAAGGAGGGCAATTCTCCTCCCTTCAGATTCTTCTCTGCCATTCTCGGTCTTACAAAACCAGACTACGTATTAGAATCACTTGGACCTTTAAACAAACTGGAGCCAGGTCTCAGTCCTAGACAAAATGCAAATCAAAATCTCTAAGAGTATATCCCAACATTGACTTTTTCCCCCCATGTCCTGAGTGATTCCAACCTGAGCTGAGGGTTGAGAACCTCTGCACGAAAACAGGCAGGAGTTTGGAATCCTGCTTTCAGTACTGTCACATCCCTCCTCTGGAAGGGGAGGTGGGTAATGGAGCCAACTACCTATTTAAAGGAGAAAAAAAGAAAAAAAGGAGCAAAAAAAAAGGAAGAGGGGACAAAACGAAGGAGGTGGGGGGACATACCAGCCAAATCAAAGCAAAGGGTAAATGTGTAATAATCATCAGAGATTTTAGTTGGATTTCAGAATATCTAAAACTCTAATTCTTGTTTTGACTTTACTTATTCAATATATTAATAAATGTTTTCTGCCATCTTTAACAAAGGTAGTTTTGCATCTTAAAGCATTTGATACAGCATTTTCACTCAAGTAGAAGTAGTCTACAGATCTATTACTAGAATTTCATTCTTAAAGCTATCTCACCTTTTCTAAGACTGAGAGTCAAGTAATTAGTAACTTATCCCTTTAATGCTGCCAGACAGTCAAAAGTAAGAACAAGCATGTCCAAAACAAGCACATGCTATGTGCTTTAAAGATAAGGATAATCAATAGGAATTTTACTACCATGCTCTATCAAGTTGCAGAATGTTCTATTTTGGCTCTATTTCATATGGCTCTGCTCAATAAAACAACATCAGGTACCTCATATTCCAAAGTGTTCTTTATATAATCAACCTTAGGAGAAAAGCTTTTTTCAGAAAACTGGTCTAAAATTTCTAACAGTTACCTCTTACTCCTAAATCTTTTAAACCGTTGCCTCACCTCTTTTCATTATAAGATGCTTAATTGAAACCACTAAAATTAATGTACTATATCTAACTTTAACTAAGTTTTTTTGAAGTATTTCAAACATATACTTCCTTCAAGCTTTCTTCCATGCCAATATCAAGAGAATACAAATCCTTTGAGCAAGGTAATAGAACTCACATGGGATATAGGTTATCTCACTTCTTTCTTTTATTTCTTACCTTCATGGGAAGCTTTTGGCATAAAAATGAATGCTTACCCATTACTGTCAAGTACCTGTCTTATTGCTGCATGCTTTTGTCATAAATCACAGGTTTCCTGCTTTCAAGCTGCCTGAGTATCTAATGATAACATCTTATCAAACAAGCTAAACACGGGCAGTTTAACTGTGGATAAATGAAAGTTAGGGACCAGTAAATCAAGGAGTCTGACCATTGCAAAAATCAAAAGGTACAGAGAAGAGAAAAGCACCCCACCAGCCCAATTTCAGGGAATCCTCCAATTTCAAAATTCATAAAAGAGCAAGGGCAACCCAGGGGTCTCTTACAGGAGAGAAAGTGATGTAGACTCACACAAATCCTAAGGCCAAAAACTGGCCCAAGCATCAAATGCTTTTGATTTCACCCTTCCAAAGGGCAAGGGAAACCTTCCTAGAAAAAAGTACAAAGCTTCGTATAGAATACGTGGTCATGTCAGGGAATCCCCAGCCTCTAGGTATAAAAATTAAGTTATAACACATTTTTTTTATTGTTATGTTAGTCACCATACAGTACATCATTAGTTTTTGATGTAGTGTTCCATGATTGTTTGTATATAACACCCAGTGCTCCATGTAATACATGCCCTCCTTAATACCCATCACCAGGCTAACCCATTCTCCCACCCCTCTCCCTTCTAAAACCTTCAGTTTTTTCCTGGAGTCCATAGTCTCTCATGGTTTGTCTCCCCTTGTGATTTCCCCCCTTCATTTTTCCCTTCCCTCTCCTAATGTCCTCCATGCTATTCCTTATATTCCACAAATAAGTGAAACCATTTAAGTTGTGGGTAAGTATTCTCAATGTTAAACCCTCCTTATTTTCCCATGAGATATGATTTTTTTTCAATTTTTAATAAGATAAAAAGGGGGGAAAGAGTTAAATTTTCTTTTTTGTTTGACACATTGCCTTTCCCCTCCAGCATCAAGTTTAACATCTTTTATTGTCACAGGTGCAATCTTTCTAAAAGAACCATGGTTATCAGCATGAAGTTTGGAATGGCTATTTTTGGGTTTCTTCTTTGGACCTTATAAAGGACTAACAACTAACATGGGATTAAACACCCAATACTCATCTAAATTCTACTGACTTTCAAGAGGCAAGACTTTCAATTTGGCAAACATTGGAACATTTTTGATAGTGAATATACATTTGAGTTTTTTCACGTGAAGATGTTGCCTCATAAATCATGAACTCTCTGGGCACAGCGGTCATTTATCACTATTCTCAGTGACCATATTTCCTAATACTCATGACTGATACTAATGATGTATTAGATATATGAATAAATGAATGAAATGGGTGAATCAATCATTCAATAATCTATTACCAAAGTTGATAGATCTTCTTTACTTCTAGGCTCACTAATTTTTAGTTGAATCTAATTTTTCAGTATTACTACTGACCTCTAGGGCAGTTAGGGTCAAGCTAAATGGCATACTAAAAGAAAGAAAACAGTGACCTTGACATACTTAGAAAACTAACAGTACCAGCAGGTACTAATTGATTTGGGACAGAGTCTAGAATGAATTTTGGAAATCAGGAATGCCAATAATGAGAAATGCTGTATCAGGAACTTGGGGCAAACAAAGGATGCCTTCAAGTCTGTCAATTTCTCCAGCAAATGGTCTTTAGAAAATGAAACATCTGAAAAGACGCCTTACAGTGGCCAACATCTATTATATACCTTACTTATTACCATAGACAAATAGCCACTTGGAGGAAGAAGTCTTTGCCAATAAAAAAATGACAGAGATTGGAGGTGGGGACCTGATCTATCTTGGAGAGCAAAGAGCACCTTTGGCCTAACAGGCTTACTTTCAGGAACCAAGGTAAATATCAGAGTTCCAACTTACTATGCAAGCACCTAATGGAGGCCCTGGGATCTGGTCTAGAGGAGAAATGGCAGGGAGAATGCTGGTCTCTTAGCTCTCTGCACTCCCATTCATATTCCAGACTGTAAAATCCTACCCTAATCCACTCACTGCATGTTAACATGAGTTAACTCCAGTAGCTCCTTGTGGCTTGCAAAAACACTCCACACACACTATTCTGGAAATCAAGCAACTTTTTTTTATTGCACTTTGCTTGTCCTTCCATCATAGCACTTAGTACAGATATGCTTAATATCATCATCATGTTTTTGAGACTACTTTCCCCAACAGACTCTGTACTGTTGGGGGGGAAAGGGTTATTTTAATAAACAGCTCCTGTTAAAGGAAACAAAATCCGTTGAGTATCTATTAAGTGTAAGTCACTACGTACTCATTAGCACCATTCACCAAATATTTCTGGTTTTCTAAACCCTCTAGGCACAAAGTAGAACTGCATTTCTTCATCCCCTTGTAGGTGGCTGGGTACTGGTGACTAGCTCTAGTCAACGAGCAGAGTGTGGAAAGGGTATGTGTGACGCTCTGATAACAACAATGAATGACTGTTTCAAGACTCTCCAGGCTCTTTCCCATCTTGGTGACTGGCAATGTTCATAATACTGACTGTTCCATCTGCTTGTACCCCACAGTAATTATGATGAGCAAAGCACCCTTCCTGTTGACCAGTGAAAGACAAACAAAACCTTGTTATTTTAAGTTAGTCATATTTGGGGTTGTTACTGCAGAACATCCTATCCTGACTGATGCAAGTGCCTGCAAGTGCCATGATAAATGTTTTCATATATACAATCTGATGTTCACAATAACCTAAGAGCTACGTATAACAGGTAAAGCAGATACAGCAGATATGAGCTGTATTTTATAAATGAAATTTAGAGAAGTAAATAGCCCAAGGCTAAATAGTTTTGTTCATTCCTTCATTCAATAAATATCTGTTGAGCACGGCACTCTGCCAGGCTATGCTCTCCACAACCCCAGCTCCTCCAACTAGGTTATGTTTTTTAAGTAGCAAAGGCAGGGAACAAAAGAAAAAAGGTCCCAACTCTCAGATCTTACATTCTAATAGAGAGAAATTTTTGAAAATCACAGATAAAAAATAAAAATTCTACAAGGTAATAAGCGATAGAAAATTAAAAGCAGGTGATAAGATAATGGGTAGCTAATTATATAAATCAGAGAAAGTCTCTCTGAGCTGCTTTTTTTGGGGAGGGATGCTTGGGTACCCACTGACACCCACATCCTTGTCTTTTACTCCAGTAACACAGTTTGCTTTCTCAAAGTAATTCTATAAATAATACATTTTCCATCTCGTTCCATATATAAACCACCAGGCAGGGCACCTATCCTTAAGAGGCTTTCAACAAGCACGGAGCTCCGATCTTCCTTCCTTTGTGAAAAAGTAAAGCAGAGGCGGTATTCTGCTATGATTTCAACAAGGCCTTTCTACACAGCAGGGCCTTAATCAAGGTTTACAGAGTTGCATGATATGTGCTGTTGTTCTTAGGAGGATATTCACTGGTTCCTTCTAATCTTAGGGTTAAATTAAATCATAAGAACAAAGAAACAATCATATAAAACATCAGATGTTTAGACTGTTTGTTTATTGGTCCAAAAGAGTTTTGCATCCCCTTTAAAATGTTTAGCTCTCAGCATGCTGTGTTGATGTAATCTCTTTTTTCTCTAGGAATTTTAGTTCTACTACATGAAAGATAAAGGAGATTGGCCATCTGTGGCCATCAGAAACCTGTATTAATCTCACATCACCAGTTCCTTAGCCAAAAAATAGTAACATAAATACACAACAATCAATGGGAAAGGTTATTTGGACATAGAAACATGCTCCCTAACTTTGGCAACTTTTTGCGCTTCTATAAAGGTCCTTGGGAATAAAATACACTAAGAGTGGCAGTCCATTCTGAGTGAAAAATTCAGTTTATAGGCCACTGTTAATAGAACAAAAAAAAAGATGCAGGAGTCAGGGAAAGGTACAAAATGACTGAAATTCTGTGTTCGAGGGGCACTTTTCTTATAGATTACAGATTGGTCATTTAAAGACATTTGACCAAAAGAAAAAAGACTCAGAACTTTCTACCATCCTTAACCAATTTACTGTTCATACCTCCATATACATAATTGGAAGTATATTGGAACCCCCAAACCAAATGCCCCACAAAGCCAGCATTGCTCACACGAAGGCACCGCCCATATCCCTAGAATGCCAGCTTAGTGCTGAGAGCCCTGCCATATAGGGGAAACTGACCATCAGCATATGTCAATCCAGAGTCTTGACTGGCTCCCATACATGCCCAATTCCTGTCCGCCAGGTACTCCCCTCCCCCTCTCAATTTAATCCTTGTCTTTCCCAATGGGAACAAAGTACATTTTCTTATGTACAAAAACATTTCAGCATGATAGAAGAAAAATAGTTTGATACTTTTCCATTCTTAAAACTGCTATCTCTAAGTCCACTGGGAGTAGAAATAAATTACGCAGGCAAAATTTCTTTTACCACTTCTTTCTCCAAAGGGGAGGGTGAAATAGTGCAAGAGAAAAACTAGCTGGGGTACAGTAGTACCTAGCACAGAGTTAAATTTAACAACACACATATGGTACAGAGAAGGACTGAACCAGAAAAACAGTGTTGCTTCTTCATGCTCACCTGTGCAAGAGAAGTCATCCACTCGGATGTAGCCTGGGACACAGTCACAGCGATATAACCCAGCCAAGTTTACACACACGGTATTGGCATGACAGTAATGCATCTTAGCTGCACACTCATCAATATCTGAAGGAGAACAGAAGAAGCAACATCACAGTTAGGAGAATGAACTTTATTCAGTGTGATCATCTTACAATGCAATTTAAAAAGGCAAATGCCCATCAAAGCTAAGAGAAAAAGCAAGATGCAGTAAACAAAAACTTAAACGCAAATTCGACTGCATCCAGGTTCATTAGATCCCATCTTGAGCTGAAAGTATTTCGAGAAAGATGCATGGTGAGATGTTAACAGTTAAGAAACCAAGAAGTATGAAGACTGAATCTGCTCTTCAATCTTAGTCAGTTAGTCTCTCACCAAGAAGGATGCTGGATTTAAACATCCAAAATCAAGGAGTTCTGTGTCCAGTGAGTTGATACCAATTAATATTTATTAGGTGTCCACTGTACATGCTGTAGCTTTTATCAGAGAGATCAAGGGGATCCAGGCCTCTCTGCTCATGTGTCTTACTAAGACACGCTTTAATCCATCTGTTAAAAAATGATGGCACAGCCAGTTTCTCCCATGTTGTATTGTGAATACAGACAACAGCTGTTGTCTAATGCAAACTGAAATCTTTCATTCCTTGACCTGGAGATCCTTCCCATGTGACAGAATGGGCTGATTTAACAAAAAGATCTTTTTCTCTCTGAAATGGAGGTCAGAGCATCACCAGCTTCCTCATAAACATGCATGGTAAGAACTGAAATAACCTACAACCTTAAGTACAGACTTGAGTCTTTTCTGGAAGTTGTTTTCAGAAATGCCTTAAGTGTTCATTTTACTCAGAGTGCTTATGGAGATGGAGAGGAAAGGCTCACAGCACAGCATGAGGACCTAACACAATGAGAGTTCTGGTTCTTCCATGTACTAGTCTGTGACGTGCATTTAACCATGCTGAGTCCCAAGGTTCTCATCAGTTTGTCATACAGGCCAGTTCTAAACCTACTGCTTTACATCTTTAAATTCATTATCTAATGTAATTCACATTGAATTCCATGATCCAAGTACATGCAGCACTACTGACATTTTGAAGTCTAGAAAATTGAGGCTTAGAGAAGTTAAATATCTGGCACAAAGTCATCCTGTTAGAACAAGCTATACCCAGGATTTGAACTCAGAAGTCAATCTCTTATTTACTATGATTCACTTCATGAAAGCACCTTGAAAATGACAGTCAACCATAGTGTTACTATTAAGGGAATCACCAAAGTCTGTGCTTGCTTCAGCAGCACATATACTAAGGTAATCACCAAAGTCCTAAGGCACTTCATGTGTAGAAACAGAGGATAAAAACAGCTGTGTGGGGTACTAGGAATCTCACTTATCTATTTTAAAAATAAAAATGGATTGACTTATTTCTTAATAAAACACACTTAAATAATATCAGATTCTTTTCAGCACTAAAGATCTGCCAGCCCATAAATAAAAGTTACTGTGGAGTAATTGAGGTCCTAGAAAGACACACAGTTAGCAAGACTTGCTTAACTGTACGAACAAAACACCAGAAATCACTGAAATGCTTCAGGCAATGAAGTGTTCTACTTATACAAGATCATGTTCTTCCAAAAACGATCCAAGACAATGCACAATTAAAATAAATGGATAACCGAATATAAAAACTATATAAGATTCTATCAAGCTGGGGTATGAAGGGAACTCTCCCACGAATTTAAGACAGAATAGTAACCGCACATGAGCATGAGGTGTAGTTCAGATCTTTCTGGCACCCAGGGCATTAGAATTCTTTAACAAGTCAATACCTGACATCATTTAAGCATTTTGCTTCACAGAACAGTGGATATCACAAAAGTCGAGAGGAAAAGGGTTTCAGGAAAGGAGTAATGATCACTTTTGTCATCGGCTAAGAAGCTGAATAAGATCAAGACATCACTAACCAGTGAAGCAATTCACTGGTGACCTTGACCAAAGAAGAGTAGATTTGGGAAGGTGGTGGAGAAAAGCCTGACTTGAGTCAATTAAAGACAGGATGGAAGAGGAGGAAATAGAGACAGAAAAACAAGGCAAACCTTCTGAGATTTTTTTTCCCCATAAAGAAAAATGGGGTAGTAGTTCTGGAGACACTTGGTGTCGAGAGAGTCTTATTTCAGGATGGGAGAGATCACAGCACGTTTGTACACTTTGGGGAAGGATTCAATATGAGTGACGCAAACTGATGATATAGAAGAGAGAGATCATTGCAGGAGCCAAATCCTGGGGGGAAGCAGTGCACAGATGGAACAGGTCATCTCTACAACAAGAACAAAGCCGAGATAAGGGAAGACGTGGAGATGGGTTGGCATAGTTGGCGGTAAGATGAAGTCACTCTCCTTTGCTTATTTTTATTTTCTCAAATGAAAAGAGAGGGTAATGTCTGAGAATTAAGAAAGGGAGGAGGTATCAGATATTTAAGGAGAGGGGATAAGGTATTAAATAGTCATGTTGATAAAAGGGAACAAACATTTACTCAGAGCATATAGTACAGTGGCTGAGGAGCTGCTGTGATTTGTGATCACGAATGAGTTAAGTCAGAGCAGTCAGCATGGCCGTGTGTTTTTCTCCAGTTTCATTCAGGTATTTGGGGGCAGTAGAAGGGTAACTGGGAAGTTTGGTGTGACCAGAGATGAGTTTTTATGCAGATATAATGAGTAAACAGATACAAGGGAATTGAGGGTCTAAAGAAAGAGATGATGATGATGAGGTGCCAAGGAATCTTGGCTACTGAGGAGAGATGTGAGGACATGAAGATGGAGATAGACAGTTGAAATGGATTGGGTATTAGGGGTGGGCACTCTGCTGTACTTCTCAGATCTCACTTCAGAACTAAAGAACTTAATCCCCCAGCTAATGGGAGTATTGCCTGCTAACAATCATCAGCTGTTATCCTTTTAGGGAAACTGTCCTTGGCTAATGAGAGATAATATAGTCAGTCAGTCACACTTTCATCCTGGGAGTGAGCTACAACAAAGACTGCTTCTCATTTACCCCAGCTCAAGATAATTCTAAGGGACCATCCAGATTTCAGAGCACTCAGTGAGATTGACACATTTCCTGTCCCTGCTTTGGAAATCATGGAAGCACAGAGATGGAGACATTCTCAGCCTGGGTCCCTGAGTGAGGAGTAGGCAACCAGACAAGCCTGATCAACATGTTGCATGAGCTACAAATAGGCTTTTGTTCATTTAAGCCGTCGAGCCCACCCTGGCTGGTAGAGGGGTGACTAGGAAAGGCATCTAAAAGAAAGAGATCATTAAACTTGATCTTAAAAGATGCACAGAAATTCACCAGGTAGAGACCAGAGGTGGGGAAAAGTAAGGGAAACTCCAGAGGCTAAACTTGTTGTCTCTGTAGAGTTACGAAGGGAGAGAATCACTGAGTCATGAACATTAATTAGCCTTCTACTAGGCCCTGAAGCAGAGGATGAACAAAATGCCACCATAAACCTAACAGCCTGGCAAGACATTGGGCGAAACTTGTAAGTTCTACCAAGAACGGGAGACCTTTTAACAGGGGGATTGGACGTGGTCTGAGAGGGCCAGAGGAGCAGTCTCTATGGACATGATGTTTCATTGAACACCTAAAACAGAAGTGAAACAGGTGAAGGGGAGAGGAATAACATACCAGACAGAGAAGAATGTTGGAGAAGAATTAGGGGAAGGAGCTTTGTCTATTTAAAGTGAAACTGGCAAGATAAGCTCAGGCCAGATCCTGCTGAGCCTTGTGGGCCACAGGAAGGAGTCTAGACTTTAATCAAGGCAGGGGCACAAACCAATTTCTGTTTTTAAAATACCACTCAGCTGTAGTGAAGAGAATGGACTGGAGCTGGCCAAGCTGAAGGCTAAATCACCTTGGTATTTTACTCTCAGAGATGTAGCCACACTGAACTCCATCTCATTCTGCCGGGATGCCCAGACATTCTTTAGGATGAGAAACTAGTCAGGACTTGCCTTAGAGTCAATTCAATCTTCAGCCCATGGGCCACAGCTGCCAACCAGGCTGCTGACTACAATGAATGTTTCCCTGTCATGGACCCTTGTCAGCTCCTCCCAGAGAGAAACTCCTGGCTCATTTCCCTTAGGCCACTGGATAACTGATGAGAGGCATCTGCCTCATCTCGATTTGAAGGAGTTACTCGACTGTAACAAGCTTATTTTGACTCAAACTGCCAAACCATCCCTTTGTTTCAGAGGATTCTAAGACCCTGAATGAAAATATTTTCAAAAACAGGACAAGGGGATGGTTAGAAGATTCCAGGGAGAATTTCTCACATAAACTTCTTCAACCTTTACTCTCTACAAGTCACACAGGACCCCATGCCATATATCCCCACTGCTCCGATGAGGTGTCTTTGAGCTGGTTTCATTTTCACTTTATACCACTGATAATTTCAACTCTTGCAGATCTCATAATTTCCTGGTACCAGTCCAGAAAAAGATAGCACCAAAATAGAGCAGAAAAGTTGACAAACGTACCAGAAAATTAAACTGTTACAACCTTATCTTTGTTGCCTATCCCCCATTATGCAAACACCAGATATAAAAATACCTGACAGTATAACTAACGCGGAGGGGAGGGAAAAAAATTGTCAAGTGTTTAGAGTCATCTAGCTGGGTCCTTTGAGGCAATAATACAGAAGAAAGGAAGGAATTGAGAATTTCCCCGTTTTTAGGATGTGGCTGGGGATGGACTAGCAACACATTTGCCAAAACAAAGATTGCCTCGTCCTCAGGGAAAGGCACAACCCCGCAGACAGTTTTGATAGGACTCAAGAGTGCTTCAGAAGGAAATCTGATTATAGAAAGAATCAAAACAGAATTAACGAACATCTTCAGAGTTGAGATATCCTGAGAAAACAATCTTGAGAACTAGTGAACTGAGATTTTTAATATAAACGTAAGACAAACGGTGCTTATTGTTCAGAAAGATTCTGAAAGGTAATGAATAATTACAACAACAAGCAAATAAACGCCAGACAGAACTCCCTAATGAAAGAATGAACTGATGCTCACAGAGAGAAACGCATAGGGCCCAAAGCATCAAAGATTTTAACCTGAAAGCCATCTGACCTTTGCCCAGGTGGTGCCCAGCCTATTTCTTTCTCAAGCAATGGTCTCTCCAGGTGTGACATTCAATCCAAATCCAGGAGACAACAAGAGGCTCAGCCTAAGGCTGAACCTCAAGGTGGGGGCTGGACACACTCTAGTCCAGATTCAAGTTAAAGGTCTCAACCAGTCTAAGAAGTTTTTATAAGAACAACAGTTAACCTCATTACTGGAAGGATGAATGGATTAAAAAAAAAAACTGCACAATTAGGCACAGGGTAATACCAAGAAGAATATGAGGTTCAATGTGTATAACCTCAAAGGGTAAAACTAGGAACAGCCGCCTGGCACCCGGTTAGTACTCATTTTTATGAGTATTTCTCATAGATGTCATTTCTATGTATTAAACACTGTGCTACGTACTCACCAGATAGCGTCTCATCACTCCATTTATTCTTCTTGAAGGAAGTAGGTAGCTCCATGTCATGATGAGGGAACGCAGTTCAGAGATTATTAGGTCACTTGCCCAAGGCACAAAGTCATAAGCCTAAGAGCCTGGGTTTGAATACACATGGTCTGATTTCAAAGTTGGCACAATCCTCACTGCAGCATTTCTAGCCCTCAATGATGATTCAATCCTATAACTCTGTTAGATTCATCTCATGCGGCCAGGAAGCATATGGAAACAAGTAGATCTCCAAATTCTATGTCTATGTGCAAAGCTTTTCCTAACATTTGTTCTGGTATTATACTCTGTTGGAAGAGCGATGCTACACCATGCATCACTGGTTCTTTGGCTCTTTTAAATCACTCTTAACACTTTCACATTTTAGGCTCCAGTGACCCAGAGCCCCAAAACAGGTAGCAGCATTCTGCTCCCACCTTGAACCCACAGCTTGATACAGTCTCTATGCCAGTTGCGTAAGACTGATTGCCTCCTCTAGGATTTGAAACTAGAGACAAAGGCCTGGTTGTTTTCTTTTCTTTTTCATATTTTTCAAGAAACATCTATAAATCCCACTGCAGTATGTATCAGCTCGAGTATAATGGGGCTCAAATTACGATTCATTCGTATAGATTGCTTGTCACCTTTGAAATATTGGAGCTCATCTTCTGGTGGTCTTTTGAGGTAATAAAAATACATGATTTATGTCCCTCCCCAAGATGGTGAAGTAGTTTGTTTTCATTTTAAAAAGGTATGCTTATGGACTTTAAAATGAAACTTGATGTGGCATAATGATTCTTCATATATCACCAACCTCCATCTGCATAAGAGTTCAGAGCAAACATAGAACCGAATTTGGCATTATCATCATTAAATTAGAGTGCAGGGTCTGGGTAGCAAAGATAGAAGCAAATGCAAAGAATTCTCTTGATAAAATGGTGTGTTCTACTCAGACTTGTTTGTAAGAATTTCCTAGAAAAAGGCAATACGGAAAAGGTTGGAGCTGGGGGGTTGGTACGAGGTGGTTATGCCTACTTCTCATGCATATTTAAAAAGGAAACAGAATGGGGAAAAGCAAACCAAGATTTACTGAGACTGTGCTCTGTTGCAAGCACTGTAGATATCCCATCTCATTATTTCCATCCCATGGACTAGCATCGGAAATTACATATAGAGTACCTAGAATTTCAACCCAGGTCCCTGTGACTCCAAGAAGCATACTTGTTCTACTCTGACTGCTGGACCAAAAGCACTGGATTGACAGTCAAGAGTCAGGTTATGTTCCTGCTTTTTCTATTAGCTAACTATAGCACTGGCAAGTCACTTTTTCTTCTCTAGACCTTGATTTTCCCATCTATGCAATCAGGGAGTTGGACCAGAGAGTAAAGACCACCGGCCCCCCCATCCTAAAGTTCTTGACATATTCAAATTTTTCTGTCCACGGATCATAAAAGCCTACTGAAGCACTTTCTCCCCTCTCTCCTCCTGTTTTGAGGAGCTTGATGTTCCAGAAACTTTCTCAAGACACAAGTTCTAGAGAATACTATTCAGATGACCCAAGTGTTCTCACTGTTCCTTGATACCTATTGTCAACTGAGTTGGCATCTCCTCTGAAAACCAAGAGCAGCTAGATCTAGCAAACATATATTCAGACAAAAACATGGATTTGGGCAAGTTCTCCACAGACTAGTAAATTAACTTGCAGGGCAATTCTACCAGACTTTAATCTCCTACCTTTGCAGAAATCATGAGTTATAAAAACATGGTGGCATGGGCCAGTCAGTTGTTATATTAGAATTATCAATACTCTCCCACTGTGTCAGACTGGATATTTTTTTAAATCTCTATGATCTCTGACTTGAACTGATAAAAATCCAGTCTGGTAGACAAGATATAGATTATTATGCCCTATTTCAGATGAAAGAACAGAGGTCCAGAGAAGATAGAAATAGAGCCCCAAAGGTAGACAGATAATCATTGAGATTTTTAAAAAAGCAAGGTCTTCTAGCTCTGAAACTAGTGTTTTATCCAATGCTCAGGCTTCTCTATAATTATGGTTTTCTTCCTGAAGCAAGGACTATAAACCAAATGCCTAACAGAAGCCAGGTAGAAAATCTATATGCAAAATAGGTCCCTTCAACAAAGAAATACATTTTTGTCTCTTATTTTTCTTAAAACATACATCTTTCATTTTCCTACCTCCAAGAACAACAACAACAAACAAACAAACAAAAAATGGTTCTTTCTTTTAGGGAGAAAGCATACTGCAAGGCCAAGGACTCATGGAAAGTGACATTGAACCTCAGTGGTGGAAAGACAATAGCAAGAGTTTGGACTGTGAATAACCAGAGTTCCAGTCAGATAACGCCATGAAGGAGTAATAAGACATCATTGAATGGCACTATGTGCTAAGGGCAGTTTAGAAACGTTCAGTAAATTGTCTAAGGTCACATAGCTAGGAGATATACCTGGACTACCAAGATATGAATTCTGGTAGAATGTCTTCAGAGTCTAACTCTGAACCCTCTAGTACTACCTCTCAGAGACTGGGCTAGATCTCTGATCTTTCTAGAGAAGTTGCATATCCAAGCATTAATTTAATTTTTTAGAATTTGCGTTCCTTCTTTTCCCAAACATTTCAAACCAAGCAAAATATATTTATCAGATTCAACCCATGAATGTGCCTTAAAGCATGTTATCACAAGGAGATTTAGTGGAGCAAGGAAGAAAGGAGCAAAAGGAAGAAGGGAATGAGGAAGACAAGAAGGGAGGAGGACAACAAGGAGGCATGAAGGAAGGGAAGGAGAAAGAGAAGGGGAAAAAAAATGGTTAGACAACCTAGGGAGGTGCCTAGATAACTTCTGTGGACTAAACTGTGCACCCCTTTCAAATTTATGTGTTGAAATCCTAACCTCCAATATGATGGTATTTGGAAATAGGGCTTCTGGGGGGTAATTATGTTTAGATGACACGATGAGAGTGGTGCCTCAAGAGAAGATATATGCTCTCATATGAAGAGGCTCTAGATAGTTTGTCCTTGCTCACTCTCTGCCATGTGAGGACACAAGGAGAACACAATCATCTGTAGGCCAGGAGAGCCTTCACAAGAACCCAACCACAGTGACACCCTGATCTCAGACTTCCAGCCTCCAGTATGGTGAGTCAGTTCATTTCTGCTATTGAAGCCATGCAGTCTATAGTGTTTTCTTAGGCAGCTCCAAAGTAAGAAAATGACTCTAAGTTTCTCGGTCGCCTGCTGAAATGGATTTTTACATCATCTTCTAAGATAGATGTCAAACAAATACGTCGCTTGCCAAATCAAGTATTTGCAGATTAAAAATCCAAGTAACCTTTTGGTCATCCAATGCATAATAAAAAAGTCTTCCTGGAGCTACATACACCATAATATAGAAATTAGGTTGTTGGTTTTATGACATTTAAATGTATTTTCCAAATATAGCTATATCAGATATTTGAAAAAACCCTGCCAGGATGTTTATTTTCCCTGCTGGGCTCAATTTCAGAATCAAATACTGTCATAAAATAGCATATATCTGTGCCATTGGAAATCAAAGCACACCAATTTCTAGTTGACATTGGAAAAGCACTGTAAGACACCACCTTAAGACTTTCTTCCCAGCCTGGCATTCTGACCTTTGAGAATGTCCATAACCTCATATGAAATGTCTGGAAGAAAAGCAGCACAGTGAGTGAAAGTTAATTCAGTTTTGGCCTCAGGCTGTGCCCCAGCCTATCTGAATCTACCTGTATCTGAATTCTACTCCAGCCAATGATATCAACAAAACCAGTGAGTTCTTCCAAAGGGGTCCAAGGTTTTCTCATGAGTTCTGCGTCAGTTGGACTAACAAAGAACACACTGGAAATGTAGAAGCTACCACGGTCTCTGGTCTTCCCTCCATTTAGGAAAGGAAATTCAAAAGGTGTTAAGAGACTGCTGGATTCCACTCGAAGTAAAGATCCAAAGGTCAGTGGGATGTGGTCCCAGTCTTCTGGCTTTTACACGAAATGAAAAAAAAGCCAATAAAGAACGTAATCTCTGGGGCCTCAGTGTCTCAGTTGGTTGAGCAACTGCCTTCGGCTCAGGTCATGATTCTGGAGTCCCAGGATCGAGTCCCGCGTCGGGCTCCCCCCTCTCATTCTCTCTCTCTCCCCCATTCTCTCTCTCAGATAAATAAAATCTTAAAAAAAAAACAACAACAAAAAACGTAATCTAGCAGAGAGACGGTCACATGAACATGAACCTTGTGAGGGCGATCTAAGTCCTACTAGAGAAAGAAATGTCTAATTCCAACAAAGGGAATTGGGGAAAAATTCACCCACAAGATATCTGAGTCTTGGGAAGGCAAGAAGATGTCTTCATAAAATGTTGATGACCTTCCCTTATCACTGATTGAATTGGGCAACAATTCTTTATTTCCCCCCCAGTTTTAGCAAGATATAATTGGCATATAACACTGTGTAATTTTAAGGTGTATCACACATAGATATGATACACTAAAATAAGGCAGAATGATTACCACCATAGCCTTAGCTTATACTTCCATCACATAACTGCCACATTTTTTGTGGTAATAAGGTTTAAGATCTATTCTCTTAGCAGCTTTCAAATATATAATACAACATCATTAACTAGAATCACCATGCTAGTGATCACCATGCACCATGGTACATTAAATACCAGCAACTTATTCATCTTATAGCCGGAAGTTTGTACTCTTTAACCATCAAAAGATGAATGGATAAAGAATATGTTGTATGTACATACATGTACAAAAGAATATAATTCAGCCATGAGAAAAAAGAAAATATTACCATTTGAGACAACATGGGTGGACCTTGAGGGTATCATGCTAAGTGAAATAGATCAGAGAAAGACAAATACTGTATGATACCACTTGTATGAGGAATCTAAAAAAAAAAAAAAAAAAAAGCCACACTGACAGAGAGAGAGACTAGAACTGTGGTCACCAGGGGCTGGGGTGTGGGAGAAATGGGGAGATGTTGGTCAGCTGTTCTTCTGCTTTACGAAGATAAAGGAAAGTCAGCTGAGAGTGAAAGAGATGAGAGAGAGTAATACCACCAGCAAAGCCATCTATGTCCTCTGTATCTCTGGTCTCAACTATTCTTTATAGTAAGTAGACTTTATTGATCACTACTTTGTGCCATGCACAGTTTTAAGCACTTTGCATGTATTCATTTCATCTTCACAATTACCATATAGGCATATATTAATATTTTTGTCTTATGGACACACAAGAGGCTAACCAGCTGGAAGATGACCTTGGCATCTACTCTATTCTTCCTCTCTACAGGCCACCTGAACTTCCCCCTTCTCAATAAGAATATATACCTTCCTTGGTTAATTAAATAGCAATTTGCTGTAGTCACAATTGGCCATATTATTTATTCACCACTCTTACCATGCAGTCAAAATAAAATGCACAGGCTTTAGTCTTTTAAAAATAAATGATTTGATGCCAGAAGTTTATGTCTGATTCACTACAGCACCAAATTAACCAGTGATTAAATATCAGACTGTGAATTGCACAAACAGGGTCCTGTAGACCAATGAGCAGGTAGTTAATGAACACAACCTATATTCAATAAAACCAGTACCTATGTTCCAGCATCTATCTGTATGAAGAATCACTATCAGCTGAATGTACTCAGGAAGGCAAGCTACTCTTTGTGTGTTTCCGCACGTGGAGACATTCCTTAGATGAAATAATCTTCTTGAACAGAAATCAACATTATTCCCAATTCCAAATTCTTACACATTTGACTGAATCCATGTACTCCAATATGAGAATCAAAACCATAAATTATTTAAGCTGGTTCTTAAAAATCACCAAGTCGAGACTTGTATACAATGTGAATGGATGGGAAGAGGGGAAAAAAATAAACACAGAATAATGACTCATAACCTATTTTCCTCTGAAAATACAAACCAAAAACAGAATGAAAAACATCATTCAAAAGGCAGGAAATGGAAGACAAGCTGGTTTCCATGTAGTTCACTGGTCTTAAGCTATTTTTAAATGGAAGTACCCTTTAAAAAAATGATAGCTAACATTTTATAGCTTTTACTGAGTGCCAGGTACGACCCTAACACATACTAATTCATTTAACGTTCATAATAACCCTCTGAAGTAGGATTTTTAGCATCCCCAGTGTACAGATGAAGAAATTAAGGCATGGAGAGACTTAACAACTTGCCCATGGTCACATAACAAGGAAGAGGCAGAACTAGAACTCAAGTCTAGGTAGATCTGGCTCCCAAGGTGGTGCTTTACTCTCCATGCCACAGCTCTCAACTAGAGTGAAATCACCTGTAAGGGATGGGGGAAAAAAAAGCAGCTCGTGGGGGAACAAAGAAATCTTAGATATAAAAGTTGTGATTCTCCAAAGTGTGTTTGTGTGTGTCTGTGTGTGTCTCTGTGTGTGTGTGAACAGATATATGGAGTACCTGTGGTATTAAAATTTCATGGGAGAGTGATAAGGAAAAAATGTCTCAAAGACACTTAGGGGGCAGACAATGAAACAAAGTTTAAGAAACATTGTTCTATACTGACCTGCCTCTATTTGAAATATTATCTAACTTGGAAGCCCAATATATAAAATAGAATTAAACACTACATCAAACTAAAAAGCTTCTGCCCAGCAAAGGAAACCATCAGCAAAATGAAAAGGCAATCAATGGAATGGGAGAAAATATTTGTAAATCATTTATCTGAGAAGTGGTTACTATTTAAAATTTATAAAATTCATCAAAAAATTGTATTAAAAATTACCAGAGGATCTGAATATTTTCGCAAAGACATACAAATGGTCAACAGGTAAATGAAAGGTGCTTAACATCATTAATCATCAAAGAAATGCAAATCAAAACCACAAGGAGGTATCACTGCACACTTGTGAATGGCTATTATCCAAGGGATGCATGAACCCCAAGGTTTATAGAAACATTATTTACAATAGCCAAATAATGGAAACACCCCAAGGGTCCATCAGCCGATGAATGGATAAAGATGATGTGATATATATATATTCGGAATATTACTCAGCCATAAAAAATAATGAAATCTTGCCATTTGCAACAACATGGATGGAGCTACAGAGTTATGCTAAGTGAAATAACTCAGTCAGAAAAAGACAAATACCATATGATCTCACCCAAATGTGGAATTTACAAAACAAATGAACAAAGGGGAAAAGAAAAAGAGAGGCAAACCAAGAAGCAGAGCCTTAACTATAGAGAACAAACTGAGGGTCACTGGAGAAGGGGAGTAGGGATGGGTGAAACAGGTAATGAGTGATGCACTTGTGATGATGAGCACTGGGTGTTGTACGAAGTGTTAAATCACTAAATTGTACACCTGAAACTAAGAGTATACTGTATGCTAACTGGAATTTAAATAGAAACTAAGGAAAAAAAGTGTTAGGATGTGGAGAACAGGAAACACTTGTGCACTGTTGGCTGGACTGTAAATGGATAGAACCGCTATGGAAAATAGTATGGAGGTTCCTCAAAAAATTGAAACTAGATCTACCATATGACCTAGCAATTCCACTCCTGGGTATCTATCTGAAGAAAGCAAAAACACTAATTCAAGAAGATATATGTACCCTCGTGTCCACTGCATCATTATTTACAAAAGCCAAGATATGGAAAAAACCTAAGTATCCATCAACAGATAAATGGATAAAGAAAATATGGTGTATATGATCACTGAAATAGTATTCACTCATAGAAAACTCTTCTCATTTGTGACAACATGGGTGGATCTAGAGGGTATTATACTTAGTGAAATAAATTAGCCCGAAAAAGACAATACTGCATGATCGCACTGAAACGTGGAATTAACAAGCAAACAAACACACACACACACACAAAACTCATATAGAAAACAGATTGGTGGTTGCCGGAGTGGAGAGGGAGGTGGGTGAAAGATGGGGGCGGGGCAGGGAGTCAAAAACTACAAATGTCCTGTTATTGGAAAAATCAGTTCGGGAGGTGTAATGCACAACATGGTTAGCGTATTTTAAAATACTGTTTTGTGTTTAAAAAAATTAGCAGGGCTGCTATGGTGAAGAAGAGGCTTAGGCATGTGGTTGGGATGAAGTGGAAAAAGCAAACAATCCACCTGTTAGCTTACGTGAATAACGCTGCAATGAAGATTGCATACAAGTTTCTGGTCAAGTCCCTGTTTTCTATTGCTTTAGATATATATTTAGGAATTAAATTATTGAGCCAGGTGGTAATTCTATGCTTAGGTTTTTGAGGAACCACCAAACCGTTCGCCATTGTGACTGGACCAAAGATGAGAGGTTTCCAGGAGCTAGGAGAAGAAAGAGAGGAGCCTTATTGCTTAGCAGTTATAGGGATGCTGCAGAATGAGGAAAATGTTTCCAAAACAGAGAATGGTGATGGTGGCACAACACTGTGAATGTAATTAATGCCACCGAACTGTAGGCTTTAGAATGGCTAAAATGGCTAATTTTAGGTTATACATATTTTACCACAATTTGTCAAATAATTCAATGTATCAAAAATCAATTATCTGTACACTTTAAATCAGTTAACTTTATGGTCTTATCCATGGATTATCTATGGATTATCTCCTAAGTTGTTTTTTTAAAAATGGGGGGTGGGGGCGCCTGGGTGGCTCAGTCGTTAAGCGTCGGCCTTCGGCTCAGGTCATGATCCCAGGGTCCTGGGATCGAGCCCCACATCGGGCTTCCTGCTCGGCGGGAAGCCTGCTTCTCCCTCTCCCACTCCCCCTGCTGTGTTACCTCTCTCGCTGTCTCTCTCTCTCTCTCTGTCAAATAAATAAATAAAATCTTTTAAAAAAATAAATAAATAAATAAATAAAAAATAAAAAAAAATAAAAATGGGGGGTGGGATGGGGAGGAAAATGCCAAGCCTGCAATTCTCCTTTCTCAGGAAAGAGGAAACACGTATACCCCTGGGTAGCTGAAATTCATGGAGCTAGAAAGAAAACAATGGTGGAATCTTAGTTCAAATCCCAGCTTTGCTACCAATTACTGTTACTCTAGGAAAGTCCCCTAATGTTTCTGAACTTGATTTTCCATATCTGAGAAATAGTGTTTTTGTGAAGATTCAATGAGATTGTCTCATTACACACATTATGTACCTTGCACAGCATCTCAGACCTCAAGAAAAGTCTTCAGCTGCTGCTTCTCACTCCTTTGGTTAAAAGGTAGCCTTTCTCAACGGGCTACCAGGCCTGGCTCTCCTCTCTGGCCAGCCCTGGGGACCCCAGCCATAATGAGTATCTCCTCAAGTTACTATCCTCTGCCTGTCAGTGACTCATCCACTGAGCCAGCTGTGGCTCCTTGACTAAGTCCTTCACAAGACAAAAAGAGCAAGTCATTTTCCTCAGAGCCCTGCAGCCCCGCACTGGCCACAAGACTGCCACATCCTGCCCAGACGAACTCACTTTTCCCTTCCCCTGCCTGAGAGCAGGTATAATTCCTTGGACCAATGATGGTGTGGAAGGTCTTGGGGGGGTGGGGAGGGTGTCTGTATGGTCTTAGTCCATTAAGTTGTGAAAAATGAAAATGCCTACATATAAACACTCAAAATGTATGCTTTCTGAGTGGAAAGCTCTTTCACAAGTGGCAAAATAAGATTCTTGAATAAAGGCTGATATAGATGCATTGGCCTTCCTAACTTGGATAACAATCAATCTTGGAAAAGTAAATTTAAATACCCATGATATAATAATTATGATAATGATAATAATAGCATTTCCTAGATTTAAAAAAAGTGCTGAGATCCATCCTGTTAGATAGATATTGAGGTCTAATTTAGAGACATGCTTGAGAGCTGCAAACACATTTTAGAATTCTAAAATACACCTGCCTCCACAGAACAGAGAGAGAAAGAGAGAGAGAGAAGGGGGTGGAAATGGAATTGGAGGATACAGAATATTGAATGCTTACGTACGAAAATGAACTGGGTAAGAAAGGTGGAGAAAGAAAACAGGGCCAGAGCTCAATCAATGACAGCCTCCTCCCTCAGGGTCTTACACACTTATATCCCCGAAGCACCTAATTCAAGGTGAAGATTCTTTTACCAAATGGTACCATCAGGTCTCTCTAAAAAGCTCCATTAAGAAGTGCCACGGGTCTTCCCAAGGACTGTTTGCTGCACTACATTGGGTGGAGCAGGACAGAGTGGGCAGACTTGTCACGGCCAGTTCCAAAGGACAGAGTGCTTCCCTGGGCCTGACTAAACTGGGTGGGGTGGTCACAGAGATGAAGACAGCTTGGCCGGGGCTTCCACAGTTCATAAGTGGAGACAGAATGCTGCAAGCACTTTAGAGGAAATACGCATGCAACGGTCACATGAAAGTAATGAGCAATTCTATGTAGCAAAGGGCATGACACAAGCGGTCATAAAAAACAAAGAAATGTTCACAAGATCGATAAGGGAAAAGGTAAGACATGAAAAGAAAAGGACTACCAAAGGGAAGACCAAGGGCATTGAGAAGACACATCCAGGCATGTGACTTCACAGCACTGAAAGGTAGAGGGGAGCCACATAGAACTCAAGAAAGCATGAGGACGGTGAACACAGGTCAGGTCAAGGCAGGTCTCGAATACCATGCTAAGGGGTGTGCACTTCATTCCTGAGGTCAAGGGGGATAGAAGCACTATATGAAAATACAAGCTGCTAGACGGGTAGCAACTTGGGGGAAAGGAAAATTTAAAACTATTTTTATTTCATTCTTAAATAAAACAGTAATGAGGTGTGTGCAGGTGTTGAGAGCAGCAACTTTGGACTGCTTAGGTCATTGCTTAGATCTGTAAATGAATGAATAAATTAACATAGAATTATGAAAGGATTTTACACTAGAGAATGAATAGGATCACTGATACGTTTTTTAAAAGATCCTTCTGGCAATGTGTAGAGTATGGATCTGATAGGGGAGTATTGGTGATCACATTAAGAACAGTGCCAGTAGAATGGGGGTAGAAGTATGATTGCAGGGGGTTGGTAAGTGCAGAGAGTGTGCACAAACTTGAGGCTGAAAGATTCTACCTAGGGATTGGAGTTTATGATTTTAGGGATGGAGCAGTTAAGTGAAAGCAAGACCAGGAGCATAATGAAGAGGTATGAGAGTAAAGGCGATTATAGTCCCAAAGGTAAAAATCTCCAAGGCTGGACTTTTGCCCAGAACGATGGCATAGCTCCACAGGGAGGTGAAGCCCAAGCAGCTAGATACCAAAGACCTCAGTGAGTGAGGAGGAGTGGCCAGGATATTCGTCACTGACAGCAACTAGAAGGGATAGCAGGTGTTATGAGCAGATGGCCGGGACTTCAAAAGAAGATTGTGTATGAGGATGGAAGATACTACTCTCCATGCAGCAAAGCGGTCTTTGGAAAAGCGGATGCTATATTTGGGCTCCAAGGTACCTTCGGTGTGGAAGAAAATGCAACCTCCACTCAGAGAACTACAGCAGAGCTGTATCCCCAGAGGAATTCAAGGAGGCTAAGAGATGGAGGGACATTCTGCAAAGAGTTCGAGGGCATTTGTTTAAAAGGCAGCGAGTTTCCAGGGAACACAGTGCAATGGGAGGAAAAACAAGCAGAAAGAAAGATCAGGTCAAAGGACACCCAACATAGGATTGGAAGTAGGCACTTAAAAAAGTCCAATGATAAGAAGGCCTGGCAGTTTGTGCAGTGGGTCAAGACGACAGAAATTGAAGGGAGTATGGCTCCCACAGGGGCAGGAGCTGATCAGAGGCAATGTCAAAGGCCTGGTGAAGCTGTTCAGTTGACAAGTACAGCCTTTGCCGAGGGACGAAACTGAATGCTAGGGAGTTTTCTGGCCAAGGAAGAGGCAGAACTAGGAGCAACTTCACCACGATAACTAAACAACCTTCAGCCCCACCCCCCCATCTCCAACAAGAGGACTCTGCTCAGGTGGTAAAAGATGGCATTTGTGGGTGGCAAGGGTAACCACTCAGTTGTCATCCAGAGTGTTGAGCTGGGGTCCTGCTTTCAGTGGGGTGCTGCAGCTGGCCTGAGTGAGCTCACGAGATCTGACCACTTGTCTCGTTTACAAATCCAGTCGATGACTTCACATTGGCAGCAGTGTTCAAGCCATAGAAATCAACAAACTCTATAAACAAGGCCTTCTGCTCCCCCAATCTCTGAACCAATCACTGCTAAACATTTAGTTGCACACCACTGCCTGCCCTGCCCTTGTTCCCATAGCTCATGGGAAACTAGACTTAGGTCTCATACTCCCATGGGTTTCTCTATGCTGATCCTACCGGAGCACCCTGAGGAGATCGGGCTCCCTGCCTACTCTTCTGCACTGAGCCTGTTCCTCGCTCCTTCACCGTTAGGTGTGCTCACCCTAGACCTCTCCCTGGGCATCCCGGAGCCTCTCTCTGCCTGGACACCCCTATGTTCTCTGGCTATGGGGTCTCTGCATGACAAGTATTAACAGCAGATGAAAAGATTTGGATGGGGAGCCCATCTCTATACCTTGGACATATTCTTTGCCTATTTCCTTTTCTACAAAACGGCTATTTTGTTGAAATACTCCCACTGGGTTGTTTTTGAGAATTGATCAAATATATAAAATGTCTAGAGAGGTTTCCTGGAATGCAGAAGGGCCTCGGTTTTCCTCCTTCGCTCCAGGAGGCAGATATGGCTGTTGCTGTTACTGGAGCACATAGTACTTCTGTGTGCTGGACACTGTTCAAGCTCTTTCTACGTATTAACTCATTTAATTCTCACGAGAACATTAGGCAGTAGCATCACTCATCCCATTTTAGAGATGGGGAAAACTAAGGCACAGAAGAGTTCAGTACCTACCAGAGGCAGGATCCCAAGCCAGGCAGTGAGCATCAGATTGTTCCTTCTTCACTGCTGAGCTATCTGCCCAGTAGTCCCCATTCCCTACTCTCTTCCCTCCTACTTTGCTATGGATATTCCATGTGTCTAACTTGCAATCAAACCAAAGTCACTACTGAGACCTAGTAACAGACTTCAACCAAGAGAACAATAAAGCTATTCAGAAAATCTTATGCTAAGGGGCACCTGGGTGGCTCAGTCTACCTTTGGCTCAGGTCATGATCTCGCAGGCCTGGGATTGAGCTGAGCAGGGAGCCTGCTTCTCCCTCTCCCTCTACCATTCTCCATGCTCATGCTCACTCTTGCACATGCGCGTTCTCTCTCTCAAATAAAATCTTAAAAAAAAAAAAGAAAGAAAATCATATGCTTAAAAACAAATTCAAATCTTATCACCTTGGACTGGATTACTGGATGCCACTTCTCATGTAGTTCCTTAGACATGGGGTGTTCTACTCACCTGTCCTTTTAGCAAACATAGGCTTAACATCCAGAGCCCATCCTGAATTTCCCTCCACAAAAAAAGCCTTCCCTTTCCATCCTCTATTTTTCTACTGGGTCCCCCATGGAACCCTGTACATAGTACTCCTGATTCAGGACTTACTTTAATAGAACTGCCATATCGCCTCAAATTCCATACTGTTAACTTCAGTAAAGTTAAATTATACCATAAGTATTTATCCATTTGTCTACTCCTCTGCTGGCCTGATTTTTTCAAAAGCAAATATTATCTTCTCTTTCTTTGTCTTTAAGACCCGTTACAAACAGTACCTAATATCAACTATGGGTCAAATAAAATCTGAAAACATGTCATTGAGGATGAATAACTGGATGTATGGATACCTGGAAGGATGACAGCAATGGATAAAACCAAGGATGAATATCTTAGATATTAACATAAAAGTCAGAATTAGAAGCATTGTCAGATAAGGATTGCTCCTGTAATGAACATTTTCTCTACTGCCTAGTTCCTTCATTGGAGGCTCAAATATTTTTTTAAATATTTGCCTCTAAAATTGAAAATGAACCTCCACAGATTATCACCTACTCCTATCTATGCTCCTGTGCATTTGCTATCAGCTTTAGAAATAACCTCATTTATTCACTAAGTCCCCTTTCTCACATAACTGGGTTATTTAAACCAAAGTTATATGAAGGTCACTTTTCAACTTAGCTGGAAATTCCTTAGGCATATTTTATAATGCTCAGAAAATGTTCTGAAGTCTTTATCTAAGCCTTTTAAACAGTGGGGTAAAATCTATTGAGTAATGTGATCTATTTCCCAGGTCCAAAAGAGGTCTTCCTTCAGAGAAGGGAGTATTTATTAGTAAGAAGATATTTGGTCACAAATGAACTGCCTGATGTTGGCTAAGATATATCCTATGTCATATAAAAACAGCTACGATTTACTGAACACCTATTATATGCCAAGAAATGTGCATTCATTAGCTTTAATCTACATGATTCCACTTTATAGAAAAGGAAAGTCAGGTTTGGAAAAGTTAATTAAATTTCCTAAGACCACATGACTAGCAAGTGGCAGAGCCAGCGTGGCAATCTGTGTTTATTTTGAAGTTCCAGCTCTTTCAAAAGATGATTCTCATAAAAAGATTATACCTAATAATAGAACTGGTTGGGAGAGAAATATTATAACAGCATTCTTTTCACCAGAACCAGTATATCCTGTATCAGAGTGAAACTCTTATCTGTCTCCCAAAGAGCTACAGGTTTTGCCTTACATCCAAATTCCATCTAACAGAAAATATCCTCCAGGGGCGCCTGGGTGGTTCAGTCCATTAAGCATCTGCCTTTGGCTCAGATCATGGTCCCAGGGTCCTGGGATCGAGCCCCTCATCGGGCTCCCTGCTCAGTGAGAAGCCTGCTTCTCTCTCTCCCTCTGCTGCTCCCCCTGCTTGTGCGCATGCTCCCTCTGTCAAATAAATAAATAAAATCTTAAAAAAAAGAAATATCCTCCATCAGACATACTCAAAGATATTGAGTTGTCAAACACTACCTTGTATACCTGAAACTAATATCATGTGCGTCAACTACATTAAAAAAAAAAAAAAAAAAAGACATTTGTTAAGGTCCATACGAAAATGAATTTCTTTTGCAAGTAAGCAGGCCAAGAAAGCCCAAGTTTCAGAAGATGTTCTCTACACTAATGGCACTGATCTCATCCCTAATTTGCCCTTCTCAAAATATCAGGACCTTCCATGAGCTCAAGGCCACACAGCTGAAAAGTGACAGAGCCCAGCCTGAATCTCAGACACGATGACCTCAAATTTCACTGTTTGTCAGAAATATGCCACCACGCCATCAACCAAAATACCTGTTAGACCCGGAGAGAGAAAAGCAAAGAGGGAGAACCCCAATGCCTTTTTCCATTATTTATGAGTCACATCATGGCTATCTTCTGGTCTCCCTTCTAGAAAGGGGTGTTAACCATAATTTTATGGCTTACACCCAAACTATCACCCACGACAAACAATGCTGTTCAATACCGTGAAGATGAACTAGCCTTTATTAACCCAGATGAGACCAAATGTTTCTGGGCCATTTAACACCCATTCTTAGGCCGTTTCTCTTCTTTGTGGACTCTATTTTCTCTATCACTGTACATCTCCAACTCCAGGAAGTGGCAGAACAGAAGTCCTGAACTCCCATAGGAGATGAAAGCAGTGAATTCACAAATACACTATGTTCCATGAGAAGCCCTGCTTCCTCCATCCTCCACCATAGCTGGAGAGAAATGAGTCTTGAGAAACTGCCTGCCAAAGCAGCACCCCCTTCCCAAATAAGAGCCATCATGACCATCTGCCTGTAAAAAACACCTCTTTTTAGACGCTGAAGTCTCTCAAATTCAGCCCGTATTTGTTCCAACAAATAACCATCACAGAAAGCCTTCCATCCCTAACACTGGACACTCCTTCCTCATTGGAAATACTCCTAAACTGCTCTCTTGCTGTCAACCAAGGACCAACTGTCAATGCTCCTGAAGAATTACAAAGTCTCCCTAACTCCCAAAATTCCTACCTTAATAGAATGCTTGCTAATCAGAGACCGTCCCAGCCTTTCCAATTTTTACTCTGTAAAACTGACTCCCCTTTGCCCAACTTTTGAATCCTGTGAGTAGAACAGAAAGTAACGGCAGATGGCTTCCCTTACCACGAGTTTCTGAATAAACAGTTTTGTTTTGTCTTGGACTTAGTTTTATTTCCTACAGAATTTATACAGTTGGCAATCCTAATACACATCATAAACGAGGGGTCGGATGCATGCTTTATAACCCACTACTAAAAGAGGGATGGAGTGGTCCAAAGGTGGGAAGAGATTTATCCACAATTATTTTTCATTCTAATCTAAGTGATACTTTTATTTAATACTGTTGGAATTTTTAGATGTATTTCAAGGGATTACCACTTTGATTTTTTTTTTATACATGCCCTTTCACCCACCTGGAAGATGGAAATGAAGTGAGACATGTTAATACAATTAAACCAATTTCCATATGCTCAGCACACATATTTACTTTTGCGATCTGTTAGACAGATTCTGCTATTTGTCCAGGATGAACACGAGGTTATGATACATGAAAATGAGTAATTCCTGCCTTAGCATTGCTTTACTCTGAACAATTATGTTAAAGTAGCTGTCACTCAGCATTTTGATCTATTTCCCATCCCCCATCCATTTAGGGGCTTCACTTCTCTTTTTATCTCAAACTCTTACACCAGCTGTGTCCTATCTCTGTGCTGTGATATTGACTAGCCTCTCTTTAAATTCACATAGATGCTATCTTCAAATGATAAATCGGAGCAAGCTACCCATATAATTGATCTCAAATTCCCGGTGCCCCTAACAACCTTTAGCTGTGGCATTTGGAAGGACTTTGCACCTCTTTGAAAAATGCTGATGAGAATTCTGATGGGAAGATGTCTCTCTCTACCTAAAAAAATACTGCATATCTCCCAAGAAGTGTGAACACTGACCTCTATAACCATTTTGAAGATACACTTTTAAAAAATTAGACGTGAGCTATGAATAGCAGTCTGTGGTAAGAAACTAATACTCTCTCGCTTTGCAGCTGGAAAAAAAAATTGTATTTACTTGACCTGTACATGCAGCATAAGATAATGTCAAAGAAAAATGACTTGTTGCTATCAGTACAAATCTGTTGAATTTGTCTAGCTTATGGATACAGCTTCCCCAAAAAGAGGCAATGAGTTGGTAGAGAGAACATATATAGGCTTTGGGCTCAAATGCAGCTTTTGATCTAGGCTTAATCACTGAATGTGTTGTTTTAAGCAAACAAATTTATCTGAGCTTCAGTTTCCTTATATGAAAACCTAACTCTACCTTGCAGAATAATTGTGATAATTAAGGAGAAAAAAATGTACAACACAGATGCAGATGTATAGAAGTACTCTGTTAATATTAGCTTACTTCCATCAAGATTATTTTGCCCAGACTGCTATGTATCTTTTGATGCTCAAATTCCATCTATTAGCTACAGTAAGAATGTCTTGAAAAGTCTCTCAAATTCACCTACTCCAAACGTAAACATAACATTTAGCTAAATGAAAACACCAGTGCTCTTAGTGGGCTGCAAAATCAAAATCGTCTTATTCTAAAATAGGTCATATGCCCAAAAAGAAAACAACTGTTTAATATCACAAAGTTCATTGCTTAAAAATCTAGAGGATGAGGAAAGGGTACAGAGCACTCTTTCCCTTCTTTCTAAATCTTTGGCTTTTTTTTTTTTTTTGACCTTGGGAATAGTCACTCAAAACTTACATTACTGAGAGCAAAACAAGTGGGTGTGGGCAGGTGCTAGGGTGTGACACAGCCTTTGTCTACAAGCCCATGGGGGATAAGGTGCTTCCCACTCGCAGAACTTACCTAGGTTCCTGATTCTTCCCATTTACTCCTTCCAACAAGTGTTTCCTATGCAAATACTGCATTTCAAACACGGAGGATAGAAAGATAATGCAGCAGAACCTTACAGATTAAAAACAAAACAAAACAGAAAGAACCCCTACATCAACTTCATGGTGTTCCTACTTCAACTTCTGGCCTTCAAAGTCCACTCCTCCCGAAGCAGCCTGAATTATTTTTTTTAAACCATGAATCAGATCATATCCCTCTCTTACTTAAAACTCTCCTTTGCTTTCCTTTTATATTTAGAATAAAACCCAACTGGCTTCCTGTGGTCCTTACATGACCTGAGTCGCACCTGTCTTTCCTACAATTCTGTCCCAAATTCGACTCCACGCCAAATTTCTGTCTGTCCTTTGAACATATCCAGCTCGTTCCTGTATTGGGGCATTTCTGTTCTCTCCAAATAATTTATCTAGAATAATCTTTGCCCAAAGCTGGTCCCTTCTCATCCCCCAGGTCTTGGCTCAAAGGTCCCCTCTTGAGATGGCCTCCCTGAAGACCTGGATAAGGGACTGCCTCCCCCAGTCACTTGTCATCCTCTCCACCACCCTGAAATACAGGGCTCACTGATTTGTCTTGTTATCTGTCTCTTCCAACAGCAGGTAGGTCCCATGACAGTAGGAATCTTGTCTTTCTTATTCACCACCGTATTCTCAATTCTTAGACTATCTAACGCATGATAGGAACTCAGTAAATATTTTTAATGACTAAAAGAAGAAGAATACCTAACAGGTTTTTATTTTTATGTGCTAGACATGGTTATAAACATATTATCTGAATGACCTCCTTTAATCTTCACACTGGAAAAGGTAAGTACTTCTTATACTCATTGTATAGATGAGGAAACCGAAGTATAGCACTTCTAAGCTCTAGTCCAAGGTCACACAGCTACTAAAGGGCAAATCTAGGATTCAATACCAGACAGCTTAACTCTGGAGCATGTGCCTTTAATAAGGTCACTGGAATAAGGAGAAAGTTCCCGACGGTGTGCCGTTAACCGGTCTGAATTCATGCATATGTTGCCATCAAGCCCTCGAACAACAGTACTACAAAAAAGATTAGTTGCAAGACCCAAGTGCACTGCTCTTGTGCCATAAGGACAAAGGGGATCACATACAGCGAGATGATAGGATGATAAGCAGTCTCTTGTACTTAGGCACCACTTGCTAATAAATGGCACCCACCTGGAAATAACCATAGTGCCTCTACCACTTGATATCCCAGCACAATTGGCCCAGCCAACTACCGTTCCACTTTGGGCGAGAAGAGTCCTTGATCCTAATATGGAAAGCCAAACTCTCATCCCTAATCTATGCAACTTAGAGTCAATCTCAATAAATCAAGCTAGCAATACAACTAACATCTTTAGAGTCAATTGCCACATTTAGAATGTATTCATTATCTTGTTTTAACTTCCCAACAATCATATGCTACAGGTCTTATTCTAATCACTCCATTGTTAGATGAAAAACTTGGTAGATGGCATGTTGGTTTATTTTACATCAATAAAACAGCCAGAAGGACTAGAAAACTGAGGTGATGGTTAAGTAATTAACCTTGACACTCATATACCCAGGACCTCAGAGCTCAAGAGCAGCTCAGAAAACAATCTCATTGCTAGACACAACCACAACCTATTACAAAAAAGGGAGACAAAGGCACCTCTTATCAAGACATTTCAATGCCATCTACCCGGAAATCACTATAACAATTCAAATCTACAGTAACTACAGTGAGAACAGCAAACTCCCTGGAGTTTTGCAAAGTGCAACCTGCAACATCATGAGTAATGTTCCTGCCATATTTCTTTTTTAAGGCTTTTAGTATTTTTTTCAAAAACGAAATTCCAAAATAGGATTATAAAACCTAATAACACTTACCTTATACAAAATAACACTTTTAATGTTAACACTGCATTTTTATTGTATCATTGGCGAGATAATTATTTTTAAAAATCTGAAGTATGTTAATTTATCATACACTAGATAGCAGTGAGTCTGGTAATAAGTCCCAAGTTGAAGGTGGTGTGAGAGAAGCATCCTTCCAACACTGTCAGATGTCTCTGTTAGTGCAGGCATGATTTTATAGGGAGATGTCTGCAAACTAAGAGGTTATGTATGAACAGGCCTCCCACTCTGTCCGTGATAGGCCCAGAATCCTACCACGATTCACAATGTAAGTGCAAATAAGAGGTGTTCTAAGGAGTAGTGTATAGTGTGGTGACAATGGCAGCATCACGGTTACAACCAGCAGTGGGACTCGTACCAAGTTATTACTGTCTCCAAGCAACTTTTTCTTCCAAAGCTGTCTTACAGAACGAAATTCAGCAGTAAAGTTTGGGAAGAGTGATCTGGCCCAGGCAAAACCCTTCCTAGAGCTTCTGACCTCAAATCATCTACCGCCTCAAACAATAACACTCTAAGCAACCTGCTATCCATGACCAGTGGCCCACCCACATGCCCAACCATTTTCTTTTAAGATGCCATGGTCCTCACCCCTGATATTTTTGACCTTCCCAATGGCCCCATAAAATAATATACTGACCTAATTATCATCTAGAAACTTGCTCCCTCCTTTCTACTTCACCTGGGAGCTGGCCAGATGTCCACTCTTGTTGGCCGGTCTGCTGATTCAGTGACCTCCATCTGAACGTCCATGCTCCAAGCCTGAGGCTCTGGCTGCCCAATACAGCCCAGCACAGCCCCCTCTCTCTGCATTCCCACCAACCCAACCTGTACCAAGGACTCTGAAGCTCTCTGTCCCTGCCTTGCTCTCCACTTTTCTGAGCCACTCTTCTACTAAGTCATACTATAAGAAAAACAGAGTAGCTAATAATAACAATAATATCTACCTAACATTATGCCATATGCTTTTGTACCTTGAATAGAGACTTTTGAGTGCAGACATTGGGAAGTACAAAGCATTTTAGGCTGAAGAAGCTAAGAAAATAGAGAAAACGAATAAGAAAATAGGAGTTTGTGTAGGGAAAAGCAATTAGTGTCATTGTTGAGAGCATAATATATATTAAGGGAATAGGCAGAGGTAAGTCTGGGGAAAAACAGCACTGGAACCAGATCCTAGAGGGACTTATGCCGAAATAAGAGAGACTGACCTTTGTTGTTCAGTTGGTAGAGGGAAGCCACATAGGTCCCTACTTGCTTGAAATTGTTGCATCCAGGCTGTGCTTTAGAAAGATGAATTTGGCAGCATAGGGAGGAGGGATTGGAGGAAAATAATTAAAAGTGCTTGTTTTTATGCAGACCTTCATGAGAAAATTGTCATACACTGATAGCAGTCTGCATCTGCATCCTTGATGACTATAAATGATAAGAGACCAGTGGATACTCTGCAGTTGCAGAGAAAGAGTATATAAATATGTTATTTCTATAGAAACACCTTGGTTCTTTTCTAAATTAATCAGTATTTCCGAGAAAAGTTTTTTTTATAATTTTTGGTTTTTGTCATACTGAGTCCACATCAACAGCCTCATTTTCTATTATCTACTGTCTATATCCATTCACCTGCATGGAGCCCTCTAGTGTTTGATCAAGCCCTAATAAGCTTGTCCTAATTCAGTTGCCTAAAACAAGCCTCCCTTTGATACTGAGTGCCAGAAAAAAAATCACCATTGTAAAGAATTTGGCTGTAATTTTCAAGGTCCCCAGAGGAGATGCAGATGAGATATTAAACTGTAAGAGTTCCAGCTGCTATTAGAAGGAAAATGGTATATCTTTGTGAAAGAGCATTAACTGGTGGTTCAGACTGTGGGTTCTGGAGCCAAGAAGCTTGGGTTTAAATCTCAGTTCCCTCACCTGATCTCCATTGACCTGAAGTAAGTTACTTAACCTCTTAACCTCCCTAAGGGCAATAGTACTGACCTCATAAGATCATTTTATGAATAAATGAGATAATGCATGTAAACCATTTAACACATAGTTGTTACTCATATGACTTCTATTTTGTACAGAGATCACTGAGTGCTGGGTGCAGACTAAATGGGATAAGGACAAAGGAGAAATGTAGAGAGCAAAAAGGAAGCTACTTCACTAGGACACACAACAAATCATGGCAATTTGAATGTGGGGGAGAAGCAGATGGATTTGAGATAGATTTTTCTGGGTAAACTGGATAGAACTGGTTGATGAGAGTTGCTTGATGAAGTCAAGAATGGCTCTCAGGCTTCTAGCATTATAACTGGCTAGGTAATTGTATAATAACATAGTAAAGACTGCCAGGGACATGTTTACAGTAGATAGTTTAGGACACATTATAAACTCAAAAAATGAGCAACTAGATACAAACTCACAGCTCAAAGAAGATTTGGGCTGAAGATACTAATATGACCACATCTAATATGAACTTACAGGAAAAGAGAGGAGGGAAGGAGGGAGGGAGGGAGGAAGGGAGGGAAGGAGGGAGGGAGGGAAGGAGGGAGGGAGGAAGGAAGGAAGGAAGGAAGGAAAAAAGAGACCAGTCTCTTAGAAAACATTAACTTTTGAGTTTGGTGAGAAGAGGAGTGACCAGAGAGATGGGGAAGGAATTAGGAGATTAAGTTGTCACAGAAGAACAGAGAAGCAAGTGTCCCAAGAAGAGTAGCAGTAATTAACATCAAATGCTGAAGGATCCAAAAGATGATGACAGTGAGCTGTCCCTTGCATCCGGCAACACATAAGTCAGAGCACAGTGGAAGGACTAGAAATGGGATTGGAACACAGTGAATGTGAATCAAGAACTAGAAACAGCCTGTAGAGACAATTCTGAGAAATGGCCTTGAAAGTACATAGAGATAGGGGCAGGAGGTCTTAGAGGACATGGACAAAGAAGACATTTTTTGTAGGATGAAAAGTAATGATCATATACTGAAGGAAATAATACAGAAGAGAGGGTGAAATTGATGACACAGAAGGAAGAGGTGACAAGCAAAGAAGCAAGGCCCCTTGCAACTGAGAGGGCATGGGATGCAGAGCACAGCAAGGACTAACCTTTGAAGTTGAAAGGCACTTATTGTAGCCTGAAAGAAGACTATTTGGGTACTGATACAGGTGGAACTGGAGGTTGGACAATAAAATAGTTCTCTTCCAGAGACTTGTATTTTTCTCAGTGAAAAATAAGGTCACAAACCAAGGGTGGAAGTGACAGCATAAGAAGGGCAGGTTGAGAGCTTGAGGAGTAAGAGAAACTACTGAACTTCTTAGCAGGTTAGTTGATTATGGAGTAATATTGAATTTCTAAGTGAAATGTTGCAATCCTAAGTGTAAAATGCAATCCATTCACTTGGTCACATTTTTTTTCTCGGTAATGTTCAGCTACTTGCGAACAAATGTGGAGAACTTGGATAATTGAGTTCATCCAAGGTTAAGGTAAGTACAACATGGAAGAGAAGAACAAGGAGATTGGGAACTATGTTCCAGAAAGTGATTATAATGATGAGCCAGATGGAATTTAATCTGCACCAAGATGGTACAGATGGAAGTTAGTCTGTACAAAGAAGCAAAGGAAAAACATGAGGAGACCTAAGATTCAGGGGAAAGAGGTGAAAGCAACAGATTAAACCTTTCAATGAGGTAAAATAACTTTGCCACAGTAGTTCAGCAAGGAAGATGGAGGTTTAGAATTTTCTGCCTAAAGAATGAAATTGTTTAAAATTTCAGAACTGTTTCCATTTCCAATGACAAATCCTTGGGCATGACTAGGAAATCATCAATATATGAATATTGTTTAAACCATGAGAAGGAGTAAATGGACTGCTATGACTGAGTGGAAAAAGTAGTTCAGGAAACTGAGATATCAACATGGATACGTTCACCATATAGATGTTGAGGTTATCCAGAATCATGACAAGAATTGGCATAAAGAGAAAGACTGTGAACTAGAAGACACATGGATAAGGGAAAATAATTGCAGATGATAGCAAGGGCAGGGAGAGGTTGGTATAGTCAAATGTTATGGATCCCAAAGATGAGAGACATTCTTGTTACCAATTCTTGGAAGGCAAGTTGGCAAGATCTACCAAAATCTGAAATGCACATACATTTGACACAATCCATTTGTGAGGTATTTTTCTATAGATGAACATAATCATGTACCAAGCACACAAGAGGTAAGTTCAAGGATTTTCAATGAAACACTTTTTGTCAAACATCACCAGTAGCGGTCTGATTAAATAAATCATGCCAGAGCTACATGTACAAAGGAATCAAAAAAGCACCATCTTTCAATTATAAAAATATGACGAGGATTAATTCAGGTAATATCTGCAAATCATTTTGCACAGTGCCTAGCACATTCCCAGTTTGTAATAAAAATATTAACTGCAATTACTGTTGTTGCCTGGTTACATTATAGTAATGAATCATAAGCCAACATGTTCAAACCAAGGCCATCACTCTAACAATCATCTTTTCCCCTCCTCAGACAGAAACCACTTTCCAAAGGCGCCACCCTCCCTGTGAAGAGATTTATAAGAATCTCTAATATCTTCCCTTCTCTAACACCCATTTGTAGCTCTTTCGCAACTAACAACTGTCCCCTTCAGTTTTTGTCATTTTTACTTTTCACAGATCCCTTCTGCTCTAATCAGTCCTATAAGCTACCTTTCCTAATAGATCAAGAGTATGTAAAAAGTATTAATTTACATCAAAACACTGGTGTGGCCACACAGTATAAATTTGGCCTGCAGTGTTGTGTTTTAAATATTCCAACAATTCTAAATAATTCTAAATAATCTGTTGCTTATGTTTTAATTCTTCTTTGAACAATACTTATTTAGGAGACTTTTTTGTTTTGTTTTTTTTGTTTTTGTTTTTGTTTTTTTAAAGATTTTATTTGTTTATTTGACAGAGAGAGACACAGCGAGAGAGGGAACACAAGCAGGGGGAGTGGGAGAGGGAGAAGCAGGCTCCCCGCAGAGCAAGGAGCCCGATGCAGGACTCGATCCCAGGACCCTGGGATCATGACCTGAGCTGAAGGCAGTCACTTAACCAACTGAGCCACCCAGGCGCCCTAGGAGACTGTTTAATATACGTTTCTGAGTTGTTGAGGTTTTTAGATTTTTGAAATGACTGCTGTTCTTTCAAGAGTTTTACTGTGCCAAACAGGAAAAGTATCCCTGCCTAATTTCTGGCTTAGGGACTTTACTGGTAGCTTTCTATTACCATTGTTGGTGATGTTCTAGGAATGTTTGAAAAATAGGTATACTTTAATAGGGTACAACGTTTGATATGTATCTATTCATTTTTATTGTTTAATCCTTATGCTCATTTTTGGTTTGCCACAGACTGAGAGTAGTACATTAAAATCTGCCCCTGTAATTATGTTTCTGTCAATTTCTCCTTGTTTCTCTAATAGATTTTGCTTTATGTGTTTTGATATTTTATTAGTAAACACAGATTCATATCAGTGTTGCCTTTATCATAGGTTTTACCTTTCATCAATATTAAATGATTTTTCTCATTTCTCTTAATGTTTTTTGCATTGAATTTTTTTTTACTTTGATAGATATTAATATTGCCTCCCCTGCATTCTTTCTGTTCAGATTTGTTTGCTAAACCTTGGCCTGGTTCTGTAATTTTATTTTTTATTTAAAGCTTTTAAAATCTGAATATAGTTGATTTTTTAAATATAAAGAAAGTTTTTGCCCTTAGCATTTATGTTTAATGTATACCACATATGCTTAATCTATTATCTTGTGTTTGACTTTGTTTTAGGCTCCATCGCCATTTGTCTATTCATTCATCTTATTAAGAGGACTGTGATTAGTTTGCCTACACCTTTTGTGGGGATTCAAGAAGACTGACCCTCAACCTTTAACTTTACTAGTATTTTCAGGTTTTCAAAACCAGAATCATATTCGTCTCTCCATTTCTCTCTCTCCTGTTATTGTATTGTAGATAGAGATAACAATCTAACACTTCAGGTGATGTCATACGTGAAATACAAAATTTAGTATGCTTTCACTTCTATTTTCTATGGAACATTTTTCACTTTGGGTTTATATTTTTTTTATATATGCTTTTCCTCGGCAATTAATTTACATTAAAATGATTTAAGTTTCATTCCAAGAGCAATGAGCTTTGATATGCATGTGTATTCTTTCATAATATGATTACTCCATTCTTGAGCTCTTTATTTTAAATTACTTCTGGTTATGTGGAGTGCTTCTTTCAATGGGTGAATTCTGAGCCCTTAGGCTTTCCACTGTCATCATACATAAAGAACAATTTGGCTGCATCGGTGTTTCTTGGATCACGTAATTTTCTCCATTAAAACATAATATTCCTTTTACCTTTTGAAACCTTCATTTGCATAGGAGAAGACTGGGACCCACCTGATTTTTGTTTCTCTGAGGCTATCCTCTTACTTTCGTTTTTACTTCTTCCTCTACGGGATTTTGCCAGAATTTTTAAATTCTTTATCTCTGAAAGAAGTCATCAGCATATATTTAAGCATAGGACTCTTTCTGTTACTGTTACCCAGAGTCTTTTGTTCTACAGAGGAATATACGTTTTGGTTTTATCAATCTTTATTACATAATTAACCTATGCTACCTTGAGTTTTTCACTTCAAAAGCACTATTATGGCTGCATTCTAACCATGACCTTCCCACCCGTCTTCATTTTTTTGTTGTTGTTCTTTCCCTCTGCTTTCTAAGACTATTTCAAAGTTTCAAGTATCTACCACCAATTCTACTTCCTGCCATGTTATTTATGTTACAGTATAAGAATGTTAATTCTGCTCTTTAATTGTCATCATTCTTGCAGTGCTTTCTTCCCTCAGTAGGTCTATCATCTCGGATTGCTCTTCAGCTTATTGGCTTTTTATAGCATTTTGGTATCTCCTTGTGATCATTTTTTTTTTCCTATCTTAATGAGATACCACGTAAAATTGCCTTTCGTTTCGCGTGGAGCATCATTTACAAGAGTATGCATTTCCTCTAGTCCTTAAAATAATATGGTCTTATGCTATTCTGATGAATTTTTAAATAAGCTCATTTCCTTTCCTTTCCATACATCTTTAAATGAACAGAGAGCAAGTCAGAACGAGAGATTACTGGGTGCGAGTGACCCTTTCCATCCCTACTTTTACTCCCTTGGGTACTTGTTTGTCCACCCACATCTAAAATTGGAAGCTGGGATGACAGGGACAAAACCCCTTCCAGTTTCTGTGAACACTCACAAATAAAGCTCTACTGGCCTGAGACAGTGTCTTCTCTTACCTCTCCCTGCCCGGCTCTGTGATTCTGAAAAAGATTTTTGTCCTAGGAAACCGAGATGGTTTGTAGTCTTTAATGTTAATTCAGCCTATGAAAAGCCATAATTCCTAGTATATATACTACTCCAGGTTATTTTCTGCATCAGCCCTTACCTACAGCATTGTACGTAAAATAGCCAAAGAAGCCAGCAAGGTTTCATGCTTTGCTTACAGCTATAGTTAGTCTTTAATGGAGCAAAGAGAGGAGCCAATCAGGGGCAGCTGAGGAAAAAACTCAACTTTGTCTACCTCAGAACACACTATCTATGTCATACAGGGTCAGCCCCATTTGCAGACTCTTGGGTTGATGGAGACTCTACCTCCATGCTAGACACTGATGGTAGGGATGGGTTGAGGCTGCTTCCAATCTTTTTCCTATTAGCTGTGCTGATCACAACACACACAGAGTAAAAGAGCGTCTTCACAACTGCATTTCTCAATGCAACCCATAAAGCATTAGAGTCTATAGAATTTCCTCCAGATGCTGTTTAGTAAACACTGTAAAACTGTTTAGTCATCTTTAGTTAACAGTTTAAGAGTGCAGTTGTTTATGTGTTCATAAAAAATTGTCCAGAATCGATAAGAACCCAAGAGAGACAGAATCAGAGAAACTAACAGATTCCAACTTATTCAAGGACCGGGCTTCTCTCCTTACCATTCTCAATAACCATGTTTCTTCTGACCGCTGTGCCACATGACCCATTATAGAAAAATGGAGGGGTGCCTGGGTGGCTCAGTCGTTGAGCGCCTGCCTTCGGCTCAGGTCATAATCCCAGGGTCCTGGGATCGAGCCCCGCATCAGGCTCCCTGCTCCACGGGAGGCCTGCTTCTCCCTCTCCCTCTCCCCCTGCTTGTGTTCCCTCTCTCGCTGTGTCTCTCTCTGTCAAATAAATAAATAAAATCTTTAAAAAAAAAAAAAAAGAAAAATGGAAAGGTAAGGTGAACACTGCAGGAAATTTACATTCTTACGGGTTTTAGAGTGAAATGAGCCAAAAACAATGTAGAGGCAAGGTCTTAGCTAAGACTGGTCTGATCCTATAGCAGTCCTGGTTATTTCAACATAAAGCTCCCTTCTCTTCCTTGGCATTATAATGAAAAAGGGCATGTATAAATGAAGGGTATTCCAGAATGGAACAGTGCCTGTACGAGTTGCCGTAAGTCACGTTTAGGGAAGGAATACGGGAAGGTACTTGGAAGGATTTGTGCAAAAGATGATGGAGAAATCAAGGAGGAGATTAGTACCTTTTAAATCCGCAATCAAATATAATGTGTTCAGGAATTATTAATGATATAACTTGTTTCTCCTGCTGGATTTGGTCGTACCGTAGAGAATAACCCTATGTCGCAAAGAGAGAAGTCCGTCAAATGAAAGTGATGTAATCCTAGACTCCTGAAATACTTCTCTACTTGTGCAAATCAATCATTAAATCCTGTTAGAACCCCAGAAAATTCTCTTAATTTCTCCCTACATTTCTGCCTACACACCTTTACTTGTTTACACAGTCCAAATTCAAATCTTGTGTCTTCCATATGTAAAGTATAATAGCCTCCTACTGGTATTCTTTCAGAGGTTTTTCAAGTTTGGCTGCACATTAGAATCATCTAGAAAGCTTTAAAAAAAAATCACATGTGAAACTTTGGGGTATATAAGTGCTATCTCAATAAGGCGGTTAGAAAAATACTCGTGTATAAACTCCACCCTAGACCAATTAAATCAGTATTAAAGCTCTAGAGGTCTGGCCTTAGCACCGGGTGTTTTGTTTTGTTTAAAAATCAACAACTAAAACAACAACTACAAAACACTGCAAATGACTCTAGAGCAGCCAGGGTTAAGAATCACTGCTGTAGTCTCATACATCAGTAGCTTAGATTATCAGAATGTCTGGGGAGCTTTTTGAAATGCAGAAAGCTGTGCACAATCTCTACACAATCTGCCCCCAAATTCATTAGATCTGAGTTACTGCTGGAAAAACAAAAACAAAAAAACAGCTATCCAGGGGATTCGGATGACTGTCAGCTGTGTGCCAGGTACCTCTGCGTTACAACAGGCTGCCCAGCTAAGAAGGCAGCTGCTTTCTACAGCAGTGCTTCTCAAATGCTAAAGGGCTGACACATGACCTGGAAAATCATGTTATTACGCAGAATCGGATTCAGTAGGTCTGGGAGGGTCTTAAGAGTCTGCATTTCTAATCAACTCCCTGACGATGTTGACACCACTAGTCCTAGATCACACTTGAAGTAGCAAGGTCCTTGACCTCCCAGAAATGCCATTTGCCGTGAAAATTCATTCCCAACTAATAAGGCTTAAAAGACTGGCCTTCCCAGCCCTTGCTCTAGTTCTCTGACCTGTGATTCCAAAGGTCTGTTTTCTCCAACCCCTGACTAATCTGTATGAAACAGCTATGAGAAGAAGATAGCTTCCCATTTCTCTCCAGCTAAGCTTTATTGTGTTTTGCCTAGATGAAGCCTCTTTAAAATTTCTCAACAGATAGTAGGAAAGATTCACTTATTTATAGCACTTAATTGGCTGAACCTAGCTACAGAAACAATTTTTAGAAATAATTACTAAAATGTGAAGTCATAAAACTGAAGTATTTTTTACTATTTTCACCTTCTTCCTTCAAATTTCAGCTTACATACTAGTTCTTCTAGAAAGCCCTCTCTGACTGCTTGCGCATAACCACCTTTACTTCTGTGAGTTGGTATATTATCTTCAGACCCACCAAGGAGCCCTTGATAGCCTACAGCTGTGATGACATGCATTGGCTCTAAGCATCCAAGTCTTCCTCTATCCACTAAGACTTGCAGATCTGAGGGGCTGGCATCTCCCTTGGCTCAACACTGAACAGTTACACTAGGATTTAACTTGAAAATCATCAACTCATTCATTAGATAATTTGTACTTACTGACATCCATGTATACCCAACCACAGATTCCAGAAACTGTCAGAGAGCAGTAGACCAAAACTTGGTTTGTATCTGTACTTTTCTCTCTTCCATTCAGGAAACAGACTCAAGCCATCCTGGAAATTGCATACTCTGATTCTTTAAAATCTCAGGGCACTGAGAGTCCAGATCAATCCTAAGTCAATTATTCAAAGATGGCCCATGATGATTACCAATGATTATTTGCAAAATGCTAGAGCTAATTCAGATCTGTTATCTGCCTCAAAGGTGATGAGACCAGACACACATTCAACACAACTTCCAGGTGTTGAGAGGCTCTGCTCCAAGATGTTTTTGACCACATTGGCAATGAGCAGCCTACAAGGTCAACAGCAGAGAGGAAAATGGAGGGATGTCACCTAGGAAGAGAGGGCTCTGGAATCTTTGGTGTTATAAATGATGAGGAAGTGAAGGAAGAAAGAGCAAGCTAGATTAAAAGGTCGGGGACATATTCCTGCATCTTGTGTATTTGAGCAGGAAGTAAAACACATGTTAAAGAAATGTGGGCCACGGTCATACTGCTGACTAAAGATGTACACATATGGCTAATGGCACATATTCTGAATAATCAACAGAAAAAGAAATGTTTTGCTTCTTAGACAACAAAATTAGGGCATGTTATTCCTCACTGACGTTGCCGAAGGCAGACATGTCTCATTACAGCTTTGAAGCGTAAGTTCTTCATTCCTTTATCAGTTCCTCTTAACTGATTTCTCTGGCATCAACAGCAGTTCTGTTCCTCTGTATAAATCTCTGCCAAGCAATCTTTATGTGCTGGGTTTTGTTACAACTTAACCACCTATCTTTAGTCTGTCATTTTTTATATTTCCCATGGTATAAAGAATTGTTACTGTGTTATATTCCTCACAGAAAGCACCAAGAACTTCCAGGCCAAAGAATGCTCTTACACAATGAACTATTGATATTCAAAATGAAAATAGAATTCAAGTCAGAGTTCTGCAGGTGGGGTGGGAGTGAGGGGGACAACTTAGCTGAGAATTATAGATAAAATCCAGAGATTACCCTGTACAAGAAGACAGTGAGAGAACTGTGATGCATGGAGTTTCAATATTTCAACTTGTATTGTTCTTTTCTTCAGATAACAATGGAGTAATTTACAAGCACTCAGTTTCTATTCCAGGCCATTGCACTTGTGTTTGATAATTCCCATATTTATTGACTTGATTATTGTATGACATTTGGCTATGAGCCGCTTCAGCTACCTAGGAGTTCACCTGCCACGCTAGAGACTCTAATGGCTTCCATTACAAAGCTAAGCAAGTTAATAGACCAAACCTTGATAAAGATACCTTACTTGCTAGTTTAAATTCATTCTCCTCCACATGTATTTGTGACAAGGCAATCCTATTCCCCTGATAAGGAGGAGACTGTGGCTTCCAGTTTCCTTTGTTCTCACACGCTTCTGCCACCAGCTGGGAGCGTGAGGAAGATCTGAATCACTACGGTGAAACAAACTGAGCCATCAGAGATAAAAGAAGCCCTACGCATATATCAAAGACACTGGTCTCAAAGAGGGCTAGATACTTCCATTCAAAGACACTCCTTCTTTAAGGAAGGAAATGGAAATGCCTTCCCCAGTGATCATCTCATTAGTTACCTATTCAGCTGAAGGACTCAGAGAGCTTTCCATCTTCTACCCTCTTGGAGTCAAGCTCTGAGTCCAAATATCTGAGTCTTTGAGCCACCTGCCGCTTCCAAGAGCCACCCTCAACAGCCTAGTAACACAGTATTAAGAGAGATTAGAAGTCTAGTCATCCTCAAGGTTGAAATGATGAAACTGATGAAATGACAGTTATCCAGAGACCTGTCCAAAGCCACACTGATGATATGAAAAGGCTCTGAATGATAGGCTGCTTTGAGAGTTGCCATTTTAAAGATACTAAGTCCTCCTTTTAGCTATAAAATGTTCTTTGGAGTTTTATTTCAACAGATGCAATAATTTAATGCTAATAATACAACACACACCAAGATTACACTACCATCCTTAGCATTTATTAAGAGACCAATACATGCCAGATATATTGCTAAAGACTTAACATGCATTACCCATTAATTCCCTTAAGAAATACTTATTGAGTATCTATTATGGGCACTGGGGTTATACTGATACTCAAACCAGACTCGATCCATTCCCCGAAGAGAGCATACGTTCTGCTTTATTAATACATGTAATCTTCACAACAAACTTATCAGATAGATACTACTATATTTTGCACATGATGAAACTGACACTCAAAAGTTTGCCCAGGATTATACACTCAGTGTAAAACCAAGTGACCCTGATTCCAAAGTCATGTCCTTGACCACTTAGCTATGATGATGTCCTCAGATTCTGAGGCACAGCTAGACTATATAATACGGGAGGCAAAAAACAAGGTAAGCTGTTAGAGTATGTGGTGTCTTTACAATTCAAGACGTGTTTGTCCATTTTTAAGCAAGCAGGATAAGGAGAGCTTCCAGTTGTCAGAATGAGGGAAGGAAAAACCACCGCCTAATATCTCCCATCTGGCTTCAGGCTCAGATTTGGACAATGATATTCGAGTACTTTTACTTGCAAATCTTAATGTCATGGGCTCTTCGTTCTCATAAACTACTGAAATACTATCCTCAAATAATACTGTGCTGAATTGTGTAGTTTACTGTATACCAAGCTCAATATGAGACAAAAAATAGCAGCTGCCAACGTTAAAAAGCATGGCAACAAATCTTTCAAATAAACACATTCCGTATATTAATGCACCTTTAGGCAAATTAAGAAGACATCAATATTGTTCAATTTTACCAGAAACCGCACGAAGCCCCTAGGAGAGCAAGAGACTCTCAATGCTCTTGGATCAGCCCTACTGTCTGTTTTTCTAATTATTTGCCCTTAACTGCAATCACTGAGAACCCAGTCTCACAACACCATTTGGAGGGAACAAAGAACTCTAGTTTAAAAGTTGATCCAGGATCCTCAAACACCAAGTTTACCAATATCAAAACCTTCCTTTGCTTAGACGGGCTTCTTAATTTCTAGAATTTCCTATCCCTATTTAATGAGAAAGCCCCAGAGCAGAAAGGATATGTATAGGTATTAGGATATAGACAGCTTCGAGTCGTCTTCTCATTTCATCGAGCATAATGCTGCACATTGGAATCACTCTCAGTATATCTTTGGCCCCAGGCTTGGAGTGAGGAGATGAGTAATCTACTTGGAGTGGGAGATGAACAAACGTGCCATTCCATTCAGCAGGAAGACTAATTCGTTCCTTCAATTTAACCAACCATGTAGTCCCTGATAGCACCTCAACTATCTGGGAGTGCCCATAATTCCAAGAGAAGAAATGAAGAAAATGAACATTTATAGAGCACCTGTGTGTTAGTCATTGTGTCCATACTTCATACAGGCTCACACAAACACAGTAAGTAGTCAAGTTGAGATGACTACTCTCTGCCTCCAAAATACCTATATTCTCAACATATTCCACTGGCCTTCAGTTGGGGATTCCCAGCCTACTGTATCATAGTCATCTCAAGAAAGATTCTAAAATGCTCCAAATAGTACTGCAAACCAAATATCAATCTAGTTTTAAAATTCTAAATAATAAATGTATGCCACCACAACCCACTGTGTGGACAAACAGGCCTACATGAATAATTCCAGATTACAAGTGGACAAAAGATTGGGACTTACGGAGCTAAATATACATATTTTACTCTTCACATTGATTCTACTCTTACCTCCATCCTCCCAGAGTAATATCATTAAGCTACATGCCAGGAATACTACTCTGAAGGTTTCGCTTTTTTTTTTTTTTATTCTTATGTTAACCCCCATACATTACATCATTAGTTTTAGATGAAGTGTTCCATGATTCATTGTTTGTGCATAACACCCAGTGCTCCATGCAGAATGTGCCCTCCTCAATACCCACCACCAGGCTAACCCATCCTCCCACCCTGAAGGTTTCACTTCTTAAAACTGTTTAGTGTTGACAACTTCTAGACGCTATCACCACAAATGGGAAGTATGGTGTGTAATAATTGTCCATGCAACAAACCATTCAAAGAGCTTAAAAAACAGACCTGTTTCCGCAACTGAGGCCTTCTGTTCTTGCTAAGTGGACATAGATACTCACTGTTTTCAACTCCAAACCATAAAAGCCAAATGAGTGTTACCAGGAGAAAATTCTAAAAGGAAGACAGTGTCTGGCTCTGTTCTGTAGAATTCAAGTCCCTTAGGATTCCAAAGCAATGCATGTATGCCGGTACATACACGGATTTAGAGTTAATCCATTCCTTCTGCCACTGCCTGAGTTCAGGGGTTCACAGGGCCCCAAAAGTCTTATTTAATAAACATTAAGCACGGCAAGATGGCGGAGGAGTAGGAGACCTGGATTTCGTCTCCTCTCAGGAATTCAGCAGGATAGGGATCAAACCATTCTGAACACCTACAAACTCAACAGGAGATCGAAGAAAAGAAGAGCAACAACTCTCTCATCAGAAAAGCGACCACTTTCTGGAAGGTAGGACGTGCGGAGAAGTGAATCCGAGGCGATATTCGGGAGGATAGACGACGGGGGAGGGGCCTCCGGCGGCCGCTTCTGGAAAGTGATAGAACCACGGAGCACAAAATCGGAACTTTTAAAAGTCTGCTCCGCTGAGGGACGTCACTCTGGTGGCTAAGCGGGGGGTGGAACCCTCCGGGACAGTGTGGTCTCAGGACCCACGGGTCACAGAAAGACCGGGGGTGCCTGAGTGTGGCGGAGCTCCCAGGTAACGGAGCAGGGAAGCCGGCTGCAGAGGCGGAGCCCAGGCGCGGGCTCTCAGCTCGGGGTTGCCATAAACCGCGATCCGCGGCACAGTCGGGCCCCTGCTCCTCCAGCAGGGACCCAACAAGCGGCAGATCCAGGGAGACTCACCTTCCTCCCCGGGGAGGAGCCGCGCAGGAGTGCGCCGCAGGGATCTGCTGGGTTTGGAGACTCCACACGGGGTCGGGTGCCAGAGATAGAAATGCGCGGTCACAGGCCGGGTGAGCATGGAGTGCGGCCGGAGACCAGGGAGCCGGGAGTGACTGACTGCTTTTCTCTGGGAGCTCACTGAGGAGCGGGACCCCGAGTTCTCGGCTCCTCTGGGGCGGAGATTGGGAGGCCGCCATTTTCACTCTCCACCTCCAAAGCTGTACAGAAAGCTCGCAGGGAACAAAAGCCCCGGAGAGCAAACCCGAGCAGATTACTTAGCCGGGAGGGGGCAAGGGCGGGGCAATTCCGCCTCCGGTGGAGACATTTGGAAACCACGGCAACAGGCCCCTCCCCAGAAGATCAGCGAGAACAGCCAGCCAAGACCAAGTTTACCGATCAATGAGAATGGCAGAACTCCAGCGCTAGGGGAATACTGCACATAGAATTCATGGCTTTTTTACCATGATTCTTTAGTCTTTCAAAGTTAATTTTTTTTAACTGTCTTTTTTTTTTTTTCTTTTTGAATTTTTCTTTTTCCCTTTTTCAACCAACATCTTATCAATCCCTTTTTTTAAAAAAAACATTTTTATTTTTCATTTTTAGAGTCATGTTCTATCCCTTCATAGTAGTTACCTCTATTTTTGGCATATATATATAAGTTGTTCTCTCTTTAAAATTTTGAGATAGTTTCTTCTAACAGATTAAAATATACCCTAAATCTCTAGTATATGGTTTTTTCTACTCCCCTGCCTGATCACATTCTCTCCCTTTTTTTTTCTTTCTTTTTTCTTCTTTTAAATCCTCTTCTTTCTTTTTTCAAACAACTTATCAATTCCTTTTATAATATTTTTTATAATTTCCATCTTTACAGTCATATTCAATCCCTTCATCATATCAACCCTTATTTTTGTACATATATAGGTTTTTCTTTCTTTAAAATTTTGGGAGGCACTTTCTTCTAACAGACCAAAATACACCCAAAATCTAGTGTGTGGCACTGATCTATATACCAGCCTGATCATATTTGATTACATTCTGGTTTGTTGTTGTTGTTGTTTTGTTTTGTTTGTTTTTGCTTGTTTTTATCTTTATCTTTTTCTTTTTCTTTTTTTTCTTTTTCTTTTTTCTCTCTTTCCCTTTCTTTTTCCACTGCTTCAGGTCTTTTCTGATTTGTTTAGAGTATATTTTCTGGGGACATTGTTACTCTGCTAGCATTTTGTACTCTCATTAATCTATTCTCCTCCGCACAAAATGACAAGACGGAAAATATCACCTCAACAAAAAGAACAAGAGGTAGTACCGACTGCCAGGGACCTACTCAATACGGACATTAGTACGATGTCAGATCTAGAGTTCAGAATCATCACTTTAAAGATACTAGCTGGGCTTGAAAAAAATATGGAAGTTATTAGAGAAACCCTTTCTGGAGAAGTAAAAGAACTAAAATCCAACGAAGGAGAAATCAAAAAGGCTATTAATGAGGTGCAATCAAAAATGGGGGAGCTAACTGCTAGGATAAATGAGGCAGAAGAGAGAATCAGTAATATAGAACACCAAATGATGGAAAATAAAGAAGCTGAGAAAAAGAGAGATAAACAACTACTGGATCACGAGGGCAGAATTCGAGAGATAAGCGATACCATAAGACGAAACAACATTAGAATAATTGGGATCCCAGAAGAAGAAGAAAGAGAGAGGGGGGCAGAAGGTATAATGCAGCAAATTATAGCAGAGAACTTCCCTAATTTGGGGAAGGAAACAGGCATCAAAATCCAGGAAGCACAGACAACCCCTCTCAAAATCAATAAAAATAGGTCAACACCCCGACATCTAATAGTAAAACTTATGAGTCTCAAAGACAAAGAGAAAATCCTGAAAGCAGCTCGGGAGAAGAGATATGTAACCTACAAGGGTAGAAACATTAGATTGGCAACAGACCTATCCACAGAGACCTGGCAGGCCAGAAAGGACTGGCAGGATATAGTCAGAGCACTAAATGAGAAAAATATGCAGCCAAGAATACTATTTCCAGCTAGGCTGTCATTGAAAATTGAAGGAGAGATAAAAAGCTTCCAGGACAAACAAAAACTAAAGGAATTTGCAAACACAAAACCAGCCCTACAGGAAATCTTGAAAGGGGTCCTCTAAGCAAAGAGAGAGCCTAAAAGCAACATAGACCAGAAAGGAACACAGACAATATACGGTAACAGTCACCTTACAGGCAATACAGTGGCACTAAATTCCTATCTTTCAATAGTTACCCTGAATGTAAATGGGCTAAATGCCCCAATCAAAAAGACACAGACAATCAGACTGGATTAAAAAACAAGACCCATCAATATGCTGTCTGCAAGAGACTCATTTTAGAACCAAAGACACCCACAGATTGAAAGTGAGGGGGTGGAAAACCATTTACCATGCTAATGGACACCAAAAGAAAGCTGGGGTAGCAATCCTTATATCAGACAAATTAGATTTTAAACCAAAGACTGTAATAAGAGATGAGGAAGGATATTATATCCTACTTAAAGGGTCTATCCAACAAGAAGATCTAACAATTGTAAATATCTATGGCCCTAACATGGGAGCAGCCAATTATATAAGGCAATTAATAACAAAAGCAAAGAAACACATTGACAACAATACAATAATAGTGGGGGACTTTAACACCCCCCTCACTGAAATGGACAGATCGTCTAAGCAAAAGATCAACAAGGAAATAATGACTTTAAATGACACAATGGAGCAAATGGACTTCACAGACATATTCAGACCATTCCATCCCAAAGCAATGGAATACACATTCTTCTCTAGTCCCAATGGAACATTCTCCAGAATAGATCACATCCTAGGTCATAAATCAGGTCTCAACCAGTACCAAAAGATTGGGATCATTCCCTGCCTATTTTCAGACCACAATGCTTTGAAACTAGAACTCAATCACAAGAGGAAAGTCGGAAAGAACTCAAATACATGGAGGCTAAAGAGCATCCTACTGAAGAATGAGTGGGTCAACCAGGAAATTAAAGAAGAATTAAAAAAATTCATGGAAACCAATGAAAATGAAAATACAACTATTCAAAATCTTTGGGATGCAGCAAAGGCAGTCCTAAGAGGAAAGTATATAGCAATACAAGCCTTTCTCAAGAAACAAGAAAGGTCTCAAGTGCACAACCTAACCCTACACCTAAAGGAGCTGGAGAAAGAACAGCAAAAAAAGCCTAAACTCAGCAGGAGAAGAGAAATAATAAAGATCAGAGCAGAAATCAATGAAATAGAAACTAAAAGAACAGTAGAACAGATCAACGAAACTAGGAGCTGGTTCTTGGAAAGAATTAACAAGATTGATAACCCCTGGCCAGACATATCAAAAAGAGAAGAGAAAGGACCCAAAACAAAAAAATCATGAATGGAAGAGGAGAGATCACAACCAACACCAAAGAAATACAAACAATTATAAGAACATATTATGAGCAACTCTATGCCAACAAATTAGATAACCTGGAAGAAATGGATACATTCCTAGAGATGTATCAACTACCAAAACTGAACCAGGAAGAAATAGAAAACCTGAACAGACTTATAACACTAAGGAAATTGAAGCAGTCATCAAAAATCTCCCAGCAAACAAGAGTCCAGGGCCAGATGGCTTCCCAGGGGAATTCTACCAAACATTTCAAGAAGAATTAATACCTATACTTCCGAAACTGTTCCAAAAAATAGAAATGGAAGGAAAACTTCCAAACTCATTTTATGAGGCCAGCATTACCTTGATCCCAAAACCAGACAAAGACCCCATCAAAAAGGAGAATTACAGACCAATATCCCTGATGAACATGGATGCAAAAATTCTCACCAAAATACTAGCCAATAGGATCCAACAATACATTAAAAGGATTATTCACCACGACCAAGTGGGATTTATCCCTGGGCTGCAAGTTTGGTTCAACATCCGCAAATCAATCAATGTGATACAATACATTAACAAAAGAAAGAACAAGAATCATATGATCCTCTCAATAAATGCAGAAAAAGCATTTGACAAAGTACAGCATCCTTTCTTGATCAAAACTCTTCAGAGTATAGGGATAGAGGGTACATACCTCAATATCATAAAAGCCATCTATGAAAAACCTACAGCAAATATCATTCTCAATGGGGAAAAACTGAGAGCTTTCCCCCTAAGGTCAGGAACGCGGCAGGGACATCCACTATCACCACTGCTATTCAACATAGTATTGGAAGTCCTAGCCACAGCAATCAGACAACAAAAAGAAATCAAAGGCATCCAAATTGGCAAAGGAGAAGTCAAACTCTCACTCTTTGCAGATGATATGACACTTTATGTGGAAAACCCAAAAGACTCCACCCCAAAACTGCTAGAACTCATACAGGAATTCAGTAAAGTGGCAGGATATAAAATCAATGCACAGAAGTCAGTGGCATTCCTATACACCAACAACAAGACAGAAGAAAGAGAAATTAAGGAGTCGATCCCATTTACAATTGCACCCAAAACCATAGGATACCTAGGAATAAATCTAACCAAAGAGACAAAGGATCTGTACTCAGAAAACTATAAAATACTCATAAAAGAAATTGAGGAAGACACAAAGAAATGGAAAAACGTTCCATACTCATGGATTGGAAGAACAAATATTGTGAAGATGTCAATGCTACCTAGAGCAATCTACACATTCAATGCAATCCCCATCAAAATACCATCCACTTTTTTCAAAGAAATGGAACAAATAATCCTAAAATTTGTATGGAACCAGAAAAGACCCCGCATAGCCAGAGGAATGTTGAAAAAGAAAAGCAAAGCCGGCGGCATCACAATTCCAGACTTCCAGCTCTATTACAAAGCTGTCATCATCAAGACAGCATGGTACTGGCACAAAAACAGACACATAGATCAATGGAACAGAATAGAGAGCCCAGAAATGGACCCTCAACTCTGTGGCTAACTAATCTTCGACAAAGCAGGAAAGAATGTCCAATGGAAAAAAGACAGTCTCTTCAACAACTGGTGTTGGGAATATTGGACAGCCACATGCAGAAGAATGACACTGGACCATTTCCTTACACCACACACAAAAATAGACTGAAAATGGCTTAAAGACCTAAATGTGAGATAGGAGTCCATCAAAATCCTAGAGGAGAACACAGGCAGCAACCTCTTCGACCTCAGCCGCAGCAACTTCTTCCTAGAAACATCACCAAAGGCAAGGGAAGCAAGGGCAAAAATGAACTATTGGGACTTCATCAAGATAAAAAGCTTTTGCACAGCAAAGGAAACAGTCAACAAAACCAAAAGACAACCGACAGAATGGGAGAAGATATTGGCAAATGACATATCAGATAAAGGGCTAGTATCCAAAATCTATAAAGAACTCATCAAACTCAACACCCAAAGAACAAAGAATCCAATCAAGAAATGGGCAGAAGACATGAACAGACATTTTTCCAAAGAAGACATCCAAATGGCCAACAGACACATGAAAAAGTGCTCAATATCGCTCGGCATCAGGTAAATCCAAATCAAAACCTCAATGAGATACCACCTCACACCAGTCAGAATGGCTAAAATTAACAAGTCAGGAAACGACAGATGTTGGCGCAGATGTGGAGAAAGGGGAACCCTCCTACACTGTTGGTGGGAATGCAAGCTGGTGCAGCCACTCTGGAAAACCGTATGGAGGTTCTTCAAAAAGTTGAAAATAGAGCTACCCTACAACCCAGCAATTGCACTACTGGGTATTTACCCCAAAGATACAAAAGTAGGGATCCGAAAGGGTACGTGCACCCCGATGTTTATAGCAGCAATGTCCACAATAGCCAAACTGTGGAAAGAGCCAAGATGTCCATCGACAGATGAATGGATAAAGAAGAAGTGGTATATATATACAATGGAATATTATGCAGCCATCAAAAGGAATGAGATCTTGCCATTTTCAACGACGTGGATGGAACTGGAGGGTATTATGTTGAGTGAAATAAGTCAAACAGAGAAAGACATGTATCATATGACCTCACTGATATGAGGAATTCTTAATCGCAGGAAACAAACTGAAGGTTGCTGGAGTGGGAGGTGGGGTGGGAGGGATGGGGTGACTGGGTGATAGACACTGGGGAGGGTATGTGCTCTGGTAAGCGCTGTGAATTGTGCAAGACTGTTGAATCTCAGATCTGTACCTCTGAAACAAATAATGCAATATATGTTAAGAAAAAAAAAAAGAAGAAGGTAGCGGGAGGGGAAGAATGAAGCGGGGGAAATCGGAGGGGTAGACGAACCATGAGAGACGATGGACTCTGAAAAACAAACTGAGGGTTCTAGAGGGGAGGGGGGTGGGAGGATGGGTTAGCCTGGTGGTGGGTATTGAGGAGGGCACATTCTGCATGGAGCACTGGGTGTTACGCACAAACAATGAATCATGGAACACTTCATCTAAAACTAATGATGTAATGTATGGGAATTAACATAAGAATAAAAAAAATAAAGTCAAATGTATAGTTAAAAAAAATAAACATTAAGCACTTTATGAGACACTCGGGATTTTCCTTCAGGTAAACTTAAGATATTTAGAAGGCAGTCCTACACAATCAAGAGAGTCCCAAGTCTGATTTATTCAATTCACCTCCAGCCGAACTGCACAACAATTGTGGGCACTTCACTCCTGAACCTGTTGGTCAATAGCAGACAGACTGCATTACCAGCATACTGGTCTTGTGTTTTCCCCTTCTTTCAACTCTTCAAAGTCCACATAATGATTGCACCCCTCTCCACAACCCCAGCCACTCACTGCACCCATTTATCTTCAGCTGATGAATAATCAAAGCTCTGGAAAACACATGTGTTTGAATATATGTGTGCTTCTGCACGTATGTCTGTGTTGAAAGGCAGAGAGAAGTGAGGAGAGAATGAGTCAGCCCCATGCAGCAAGCTACTGTTCAATTTCTGTATGTATTCTAGGCCAGCCAGTGGATTCTAGTCCTTAAAGAATTGTCCATTGCTTATCTAGCTAAGTAGAAAAGAGTATACCATAGACTCAGATGGTCCTGATTTAAATTCTGACTTTATTAACTCAGTGGTCTTGAGCCAATTAAATTCTATATTTTTAAAAGAGAGAGAACATTTTTTGAGGATAAAATGCAGTAACACACGTGAAACTACACAACAGAACATACCACACAGTAGGAACTCCAGAAATGTCGGCCACTGTTCACACCATTATTCTGTTCTATAAGCAAAGCTCCTTCTACACAAGGACGTGCCTTTGTCCTGGTGAAGTATCTAGGAAACACCCAAAGTCCACCAGACACCAGAATGAACACATCACCCTCTGTGGTAAGGACTTAACACAAGGAAAGTGACAAATTTGGGAGGAAAAGGATATAGACTTTATTAGAAATACATCTTATCCACGGCATATACCAAGCCAATGCTTTCCCCAAACATTTCCATTTGCCTCTAGTTCATTTCCAGACTCCTTTGTTAATGCATTTGTCCTCAAAGGAGAGAGAACGTCCTCTCTGTAAAACTTGTCACTTTTTCCCTTGGTCAAAGACATTCCTGAAGATGTTCCTCTGAGCATTGTGAACGGTCTTCCTCCCAATATATGGAATGTCTCAGAGCAAGCCTTACTCCAATTACAGACACAGTGTTGTTTGGTTTTTTTTTTTTTTAAGATTTTATTTATTTGACAGAGAGAGTGAGAGCACAAGCAAGGGGAATGCCAGGCAGAGAGAGAGGGAGAAGCAGGCTACCTGCATCTGGGGCTGGATCCCAGGACCCTGGGAGATCATGACCTGAGCCAAAGGCAGACACTTAACCAACTGAGTCACTCAGGCGCCCAAGACACAGTGTTTCATCCCAGGCTGGGCCAGGGAGATTGAACACTACTTTAAAAAGCAAGACTTTCAGAAAATATCATGTCTGCAAACTTGGAAGGTCTCAACTCTCACAAGCAGTCAGAATCTAGGACAGCTGACTTAATGCGCTGTCTGCAAACCTCCCTTGATCATTCGCTTTGTTTGTTCTTGTTAGTGACTCTCATGTTTAAAAACTATGACTTCACCACAAATTCCTCTTTCAGATTTGAAAGTAAACCAACAGAAATGAAACAATAAATCAATCCTTCACTGTAAATTAATCCCTTTCTGTGGAGAGAGGGAGGTCAAGGAAGTGGCACTGTATTTAGGAACTATTATGTGTCAGACAGCCTCGTGTCCTACCTCACTCAAGCCTTGATAAAAGTTCAGCTCCAGGAGGGCCGAAACTTTCTTATTCAGGATTATATACCCAGTGCCTAGTACACTGCCTGGCACATAGGCATTCTCAATAAATGCACACTGAACAATTGAATGATAGCAACTGTCATTTTACAGATCAGTAAGGTGATATACACGAAAAGAAGTAAATTAACTGGCCCGAAGTACTGAGAGGAGGGAAAAGCTGCTAATTGAAAATTCTAAATCCACAACCTGTATTTCTTCCACTGTTTCATGTTGTACCATTTCACGACATATTAAAAACAAAAGCAAAAAAAAAAAATCACATTAGTGGCTCCACTGTATTAGAAAGTAAACACTTATTATGGAGGACTGTCAACGCGAAATGTGAGGAGATCCCATGGTGCCCAGGAGTACGATCCCAGTGCTGCCTGTCAAGGGTTTCTATCACAGCAATGAAAATGGTGTACGGAGAACTGGGAGAAATAACGTCTTTATGAAGAAATTGGAAGCTCCAAGTAAGGAAGGGGGGTGGGGCAGGGAACAGTGTCATCATTTGTCAGTGTGCTATCCAGCCAGAAAAGCCTTTTGTTTCATTACTAGCCAGGGCTCCAGAGCAAATGAGCACAAGAGAACAATCAAACTTGATGAACTATATTCATTTAAAAGTAGAACTAGGAATCCCACTCAGGAAAAAGGCTACAAATCAGGTAAATTGTAATATTCAAAATTATAAATGAATTAAGGACACTTAGGGCAGACATGAATGAGTTCCCCTTCAAAGGGATAAAGCGTTTATAAATGGTCCTAGCCAGAGCATTATCACATTAAGGGAAAGATACTTGATCTTTCAAGACTGCTAGTTTGATTTTTTTTTTTACCTGATAGCTTTCTTCTGTAGCACACAGAATATCAGAACATTTAATCACACAAGCACCTACTCAGTTGAATGGGGAAAAAAACACTTCTTCCAAGATTCACTGCAAAACCTTTTGCCCTGTTTCATAATAACTTCAAGTGAACTCAGAGTTAAAACAAGCAGTGTCCCCCTAGAACTATTTACTCCACAGTTAACATCCAGCCCTATATAATATAGCTAAGACTAGATTTCTCTTTGAATTCAATACAGGCAATCCGATACCAGCTTACCAGGAAAATGAAAAAGCAATCCACTATCAAGGATGGTAAAAAAAACAAAATCAGTGTTCTGTGTTTTTTTAAGTCCCTTAATAATTCTCTAGGCATCCTCACAGAATCAGGGTGGAAAATACCTCTACAGTGAAACGAACAGATCATATTATAGCAAACTGAGTCAAGTAGCAAAATCACCAACTCATTCTAGCAAATCCAAGATCAGTGTGTCCAAGGAAGACAAGGTGACTTCTGAAAAAGAAATTATAAAACAAAGGCTAGGACACTGTATACATTTGGACTTCCCTAAAATCCCGCCTTCATCAAGCCAGTGGGAACCAGAACCTTTTGAACGGTTCCTGTCTAATGAAAAACTTCCTAACTCTTCTCCTGGCATCTAGGGTCGCTTAATCCATTAGGCCTATGAACCTATAAGCTTTTTAGGAGCCTATAAAAAAAAATCAGTCCTGTTAAAAAAAAAAAAAAAAAGTATGTGTAGTTATTTTTTTCCCTTAAGCACCATCATTAATGAGTTAATTTGTCTGCAAAATTTATTATTACACCAACTTCACAAATTGTTAATTTCTGCATTTGCAAAATATCTTTACATCTAAAAACCATTTGCAGGTTAGATTATCTTATTTATCGTGAGTATACATAAGGACAGCTGAGGGGCACCTGGGTGGCTCAGTCATTAAGCGTCTGCCTTCGGCCCAGGTCATGATCCCAGGGTCCTGGGACCGAGCCCCGCATCGGGCTCCTGCTCAGCTGGGAGTCTGCTTCTCCCTCTCCCTCTCCCCCTGCTTGTGTTCCCTCTTTCGCTGTGTCTCTCTCAAATAAATAAATTTATTAAAAAAAAAAAAAGGACCGCTGAGAAATCACTCATGAATCAAATGTGTAACTCAGGCCAAATGATTTCAAAAGCAAAATTAGTAAACTTCTTTAAATTTTTTTACAGCAAAAATTGGCATTTAATAGATGTGGGTGTGTTTTAATATGTTTAATATGAATGGGTTGGGTCCTCTGAGATAGGAGTGCTCAATGCCTACAAGGAGTTTAAATGCAACCTCCTGACCCCAGCATCCTACCCTCCTTTATCCTTTTCTTGCACAGACCCTTCAAGAGCAATGTTAATAAAATATTAACATAATCCAGGAATTCCTTTGCTTACACTCCTGACTGGCTTCCCAATGCACTTAGGATAAAACCTCAATTCCTCACCATGGCAAACAAGACATCCAGTTCCCTGTCTGTCTCCTCTTGGACCACTCATTCCCTCACCCCCCAATTTTTAAGGAAGTTCTATTAACCCTACCAGAATCTGACTATTCTCACCACTTCCTCTGCTATCACCTTATTCTGACCTGCCATTATCTCCTGCCTGGATAATGACAATTGCCTCAAAGTAGGTCTCCCTTCTATTCTTGCTGGCTATATTCCGTTTTTAGCACAAAGCCTGAGTGACTCTATTTAAAAGTCAGTTTATGTTGCTCCCCTGCTCAAAATGCTCCAATGAGAGAGTTCATTCAAAATAAAATCCAGAGTCTGCACAAGAGGATCTGAGGCCCTATGGGATCTGGCCCCCTTGCTCCCTCTACTTCTCTCCTATCTTCCCTTGCTCTTATTGCTCTTCACACCGTCCCTCTGGCTGTTTCCCAATCACACCGGAACACTTGTGCACTCAGGCCTTTGCACTGGCTATTACCCTGGTCTGGAACATTCTTCCTCAGGATTTGTGCAGAGCTAACATCCACCCCCGACCTCCTCCAAGTCTTGGCTTCAATATCACTCTCTTACAAAACCAAATTTGACCACATATTACAAATGACAATCCATCACTGACACTCTGACCACATGAGCCCTGGCGATCCCTGTTGTACTTTGGTTTTCTCCCATGGCACCACTTGATAATATCCTCCATAACTGATTTATTTATTAGGGTTTTAATGTATTGTCTGTATCCCCCTGCTAGAAGGTAAGTTCCAAGAAGGCAGGGATGTTCGAGGTTCATGCTATATTTTAAGTTTCTAGAACAATGCCTGGCAACTCGATATACATTAGCTGAATGATGAATCCATCTCTTTGCTCTTCCACACTGGACTTTTCAGTCTGCTGTATAATAAAGAATTTGCTGGTCCTTGTCCTAGTTCCTGACACAGAGCTTCTAAGACTCTTGGAGTTTCCCAAGGAGAAGTGTCTTTGTTATTCATAAGCCTGTACCACACCTGAATTTATGTTGATGAAGTGACTCTTGGTGGGCCCCTAGGTAACTTCAGGATGCGAGCTGGTCACCAAAAAGACTAACCATGTGATCAGAGAGTTGGAACCTTGAGCCGGTCTGACCTCCAGGGAGAGAAGGGGGGCTGCAGATTGACTTCAATCACATAGCCAATAAAGAAATCATAAAATCCCATTACTAATTCTAGACATCAAAGTTCAGTGGACCTTCCTGGTTGGTGAACATACTGATGTGCTAGAAGGGTGACATACTCTGACTCTGTTGGAAGGCAGCAAGGAGATGTTTGGGACCCTCCCAGACCTCACCCTCTTCATGTCCCTTCATTTGGCTGCTCCCGATTTGCATCCTTTATAATAAAACTGTAGCACAATTACAGAACTTTCCTGAACACTGTGACTTGGTTTAGTGAATTACAGAACCTGAGGAAGACCAGAAGAACCCCCCAGATCTGTAGCCAGTTAGTCTGAAGTTAGTCTGAGGGCATTCAGTTGTGCATTGCGCCCTTTAACTTGTCGGGTCTGCTACCTCCAAGTGGTCAGTACCAGAAGTGAGCTGCAGTACACTTGATGTAGGAATAGAGTCCCTCAAACAAAGAGTGCCGGAGTTCAGCTCCAGCCGGGGTGGGTCTCTCGTAGGAAAGGACGGCGTCAGCGAATGAGGAGACACAGACACAGGATCAGGTTGCAAGCATCTCCTCCTGACAGCCTCGGAGGAACTTTATTTATATGTTAGGATATTTTTGTTTTTCCAAATCTTAGATCATTTTCTGGATTACAGCCATAGCCTTCTTTCATTTTTCCTTTGTAATGATTAACATGACCTTTATTGATTTCTGCTTATTGGCTTTCGCTAAAACTAAAAAACAGTACGCAGGGCGCCTGGGTGGCTCAGTTGGTTAAGCGACTGCCTTCAGCTCAGGTCATGATCCCGGAGTCCTGGGATCGAGTCCCACGTCGGGCTCCCGGCTCAGCGGGGAGCCTGCTTCTCCCTCTGACCCTATCCCCTCTCATGCTGTTTCTCTCTCTCTCTCTCTCTCTCAAATAAATAAATGAATAAAATCTTTAAAAAATAAATAAATAAAAAATAAAAAACAGTACGCAAAGAGAAAGGTGCTAGGCAGAGCGTGACCATCTTGTTAATTTGTTCTATAGAAACTAATTCTTAGTGGAATTAGTTTCATTATGATTGCTTAGATAGGCGTAACTAAGGTGAGTAGTCACTTTATCATGAAACCCCAGAAATATTCCCACAATTATAAAGATTGCCATAAACAAAATGAAAGAGAATAGCAGGAGCCAGCTGTGGACTCTCCTGTTTTCAGGATCATCCCCCATACTTGGACTTTGTCAAACAGCATGAGTAGCTTGGCTCGCGCCAAAAGAGCCTAAAGTTCACTCTACCATTTGGTTTTTAACTAGCTTAATAAAACAGAGAAGGAGCATGGTCCCACAGGGATCAAATGTATAGATTAGTAACTGGATTGAAGCTTAAGATCTAAGGGTGAAAGGAAGCTCCTAGGCTTCTCCCAATCCTAGACCAGCACTATCCAATGGAAATATATGTGAGCCTCAAATCTGAGACACCTACATAATTTTAAGTTTTTAGTAACCACTTTTTAAGTGAAAAGCGTAAAATTAATTTTAATTATATATTTTATTTAACTCATTTTGTCCAAAATGCCATCCCAAATGTAATCAATATAAAAAATTACTGAAATGTTCTACTTTTCCACACTAATTCAAAATCTGCTGTGTGTTTTACATGTTAACAATCTCAAAGATCAGAGGTCCACAAACTGAACCACTTTTATAAAGACAATGGAAGTGGTCCTAGACAATTCAAGAATTTTCTTCTTTTGTATTTTACACTACCCTACATCTGGTCCATTATTTGGTACATAACAGGATTCTGCAATCAATAATATAACATTTTACCAGATGTGAGCAAGTATGGCAAGAACTAGGTATTAAGGAGGGCACATACTGCATGGAGCACTGGGTGTTATTCCCAAACAATGAATCGTGGATCACCACATCAAAAACTAATGATGTACTGTATGGTGACTAACATAATATAATAAAATAAAAGAAAATAACTAGGTTGAAACATTATGTAAAAAAAAAATATGCATGCAAAGACCACCGCCAATAATGATGGTATAACCAAACCACAAATTCGTGAGAAACTAAATCTAAGTTATTAGTTAAGAATAACCGCTAATAGTTTTCAGTACTTATAATTCCCAAAGTTTTAACATTATGTAATTTAATCCTCATAAATTCCTATGAGATGAATATTACTGTTTCCATTATACAAAAGGTGTAGTAGCCAGGTTTCCCCAGAGAAACAGAACCAGTAAAATAGACAGATACAAGAAGAGATTTATTACAGGAATTGGCTCACACCATTAGGAAGGCCAAGAAGTCCCATTGTCAGCCAGCTGCAAGCTAGAGAGACAGGAAAACCAGTGGTGTAAGTCAGTCTGAGCCCCAAAAGCCAGAGATCTAGGAGAGCCAACAATGTAACTCCCTGTAAGAGAGGCTGAAAGCCAGGAAACCAGAGGGTGGGGCGGGGTGACATTGGCTTACGTCCTGGGGTCCAACAGGCCCAAGAGGGGACATTTGTATACATAGGGGCTCTGTATGTCCAACATACACGGAGCTGAATGATGAATCCATCTCTTTGCTCTTCTACACTGGACTTTTCAGTCTGCTATATAATAAAGAATTTGTCTGGTCCTTGTCCTAGTTCCTGGCACAGAGCTTCTAAGACTCTTGGAGTTTCCCAAGGAGAAGTGTCCAATGTCCAATGTCTCCAATGTCCAACAGGAGAAGATGGACAACCCAACTCAAGAAAAGACAGAATTCACCCTTCCTCTACCTGTTTGGATAATGCTCGCTCACATTGGTAGGGGAGATCTTTGTTACTCAGCCTACTGATTCCAGCGCTCTCACAGACACATCCAGAAAGACTGTTTGATCAACTATGTGGACATCCCTTAGCCCAGTGAAGTTGAAACATAAATTAACTATCACAAAAGGGACAACAGAGATTCAGAGGGATTAAGTGATTTGCTCAAAATTCCAAAGCTATGAAGACAGAGAATCAAAATTCGAACCCAGAGCTATACGAGTCCAGAGCCACAGTGTACTAAGTGAGGTACAGAGATGATTCAAGGAAATGAATGGTGAGAACATGGCCTTCACAGCAGAAGCAGAAGCAGAATGACGTTAAGGTCATTTTCACCTAGTTAATGTGCTTAACCCTATGTGGTTTATTCTCATAAAACACTCTTCAGTATGGCTGGCCAGCTGGGAGCATACAGATAAATTCTTGAAGATGTCAGAGATGAACCATTTTTTTTTTAGAAACATAGATTTAGAAACATAGATTCAACCTCTGATCCAGCAATAGGATAATCCACTTAATTCCAGTGGCAGCAATGGTAGAAGTACTAGTGGAAAAAAGACTTGTTTATTCATCCTCACACTGCCCTGGGTCTCACAGGGCAAAGAACAGATGACCACTGACCTGGAGAGTGTGGGAAGCCAGGCATATCATGTTAATCACTTTGAGACCCTGGTGTATATCAGAAACCTACAAGCTCTTAGTTTCTCTGAGCGGGTAAAATATCCAGTTTTCTTTTACTTGGTGAAATAAAATTATTCCATCAAAATCCTTAAGAATTTCTCATTGGGATGCCCTTTGCTATCATTAGGACTAAAAACCAACAGAACAGGCAAGATTCCTTGGGGGGGGGGGGGAGGTGTGCATTTGAGAGACTCTCCTGGACAGGTTCAGAATACAGTACCCAAAGCAGACGGAGAAATCCTCAAAGCTCCACTCAACAGAAGTAGCAAATATTCACTAAGTATTGTTGGACTATGGGTTAGGCACTTCAGATAAAATTTTGAATAAAATTCGATCTGTGCCCTTAAGCTCAGAAACTTGCAGAATATATGTGGAGATCAAGAGTAAGGAAAAATTAACTGCCGTGCAAAGTGAAAAGTACCTAAAAAGAGGTATATGTAGAACGTTACCAGAACAGAGATAAAGGAAATCTTTGTTCTACCATGAAGAAGGGTAACATATTGGCTGAGCCCTGAAAGATGAGCAGAATTTCACAGTTCATCATGTGCCTAATAAAGCATTAGGCGTTGGGCGCCTGGGTGGCTCAGCTGGTTAAGCGACTGCCTTCGGCTCAGGTCATGATCCTGGAGTCCCTGGATCGAGTCCCGCATCGGGCTCCCTGCTCGGCAGGGAGTCTGCTTCTCCCTCTGACCCTCCCCCCTCTCATGTGCTCTCTCTCTCATTCTCTTGCTCTCAAATAAATAAATAAAAAATCTTTAAAAAAAAAAAAAAAAAGCATTAGGCGCTGGGGATGCAATGGTCAACAGGACTCACGCAGAGGAGACCAGATAAAATGGGGACTGTCTAGCCATTGCCCTTCCAAAGTGGCTGTGGCTACATCTTCAGTGAAACAGAATTTTCTCCTTGCAGAGAAATCATTAATCTCATTCTGGAACTCATCACAAAACCAAAGAGATGCCACAACAGAGAAGGAGGAGTGGGGAATTAGGTCCTACCAGTCTGTTCGAAGCCCCATAGCTCACAGCGCCTCTGATGCTTGCACACTAGACCAAGCACCCACTTTAAAACTAGATGTCACATTTCCGCAAGATATTCTAAAGCTTTAAAGCCCCTATGTATACAAATAATCCACCGCTGCCTCTGAGTTAATTACATCTCCATCAAAACCAACAGAAAAGGCACTTGGCACTGTGGCTAAAGAAAAAGTAAAGCTCATATTATGATCTGGGACATCACCTTGCTTTACTAATGCAGGATAAACACAAATATCACCATTACAGTTTCAGCGATTAGTGGCCTAAATGTCAACACGAAAGCAAGATAAAATGCCGAGAAGTCTACCACCCTGCTTCCAAAACCAATCTCAACACACAGTGCAGTTAAACAAGAAATGACTAACATAATAAAATAAAATTTAAAAAAAAAATGACATGGAGTATGCTTGCTAATAAAAGCAAAAGAAAACAACAATTTAATTTAAACACGCTAATCCAAACATTTGCTTCACTTAAAGCTTGGAAAATACCATTTCATTAAATCATGTTTTCATTTCAGAAGATGACTGTCAGGCCCCAAAATCTTTTATTATAATAGAAGATAGGAACATATAAAGATAATACATTTTAGATGAAATAACTCAAATTGTATCTGATTTCTTTTTTAGAAAATTTTTATAAGGAACTTATAAATCTCTAAGCCTAAACCAGAGAGCGCCCTGTACAGATTTGCTTCACATGACACTCCTAGACCCAAGCACATACAACTGCCCCTCTACCTGTGTTTATCAGTGTGTCTTATGGGAGCGATGTCCGCTGGTAAATGATAAAATCTCCTTAAAGAGAGGACTTGGGGGGCGCCTGGGTGGCTCAGTCGGTTACGCGACTGCCTTCGGCTCAGGTCATGATCCTGGAGTCCCGGGATCGAGTCCCGCATCGGGCTCCCTGCTCGGCGGGGAGTCTGCTTCTCCCTCTGACCCTCCTCCCTCTCGTGCTCTCTGTCTCTCATTCTCTCTCTCTCAAATAAATAAATAAAATCTTTAAAAAAAAAAAAAAAAAAAGAGAGGACTTGGTCTTGTTCACAGGGACATTGCTTATGGTCTGGGATCTTCTATAGCTTAAATTTTGAGCTCAAACTGTAACTACCTTGGCTGGAAGAAGGCAAACAGTTGACATAGGTTTTAATCAACAAAGTTTCTGAATTTAAGGGAAGGCATATGCAAAAAATAATTACAGATTCTTTAAACCATTTAAAGGTCTTTGAAAATAATTAAAGTACTGTACTTTTCTTGGGTAATACAAATAACTTTTGGTCATTATAGAAAAAGAATGTAGGTAGGTAAAAATTTAAAAATCATTCCTAATCTATAAATTTGGGTGTGAAATTTCCAAAGGTTGATAATTTTCAAAAGAGGGATTTCATTTAACACCTCATTTGCAGCTTGCTTTGTGTACATAGAATAATACATCAAGTATTTCCCTTTTATTGCATATTTTCTACACTATGATTTTCAAGTTTATTATATGGATACATACTAATGAAATGTAACCAGTTTCTTACTACTGGAAATTTTTTTGTTTCAATCTTTAAACAACAGGAGGATAAATGCCCATATATTGACATTCTTGTGCATAATCACATCCTAAATTCCCAGGAATAAAATTTGCAAGTGAGAGGAAATGTAAATTTTTAAGACTTTTGATGAACACTGTCAAATTGCTAAGCTAAAAAGTAGCTCCCATCAGCTTCCCAAAGGACATTTATGAGGATGTCATTTCCCTGTTCAAGCTATCTTCACCTTAATCTTGATTTATTTTATGGACTGAAGAATGGCATCTGTTTTAATTTTTATGTCTTTAATTACCAGACAAGATCAACAATTTTTAATGGGCCATTCATATTTCTTTTATGATAACGCTTGTGTTCTGTCTTGACAATTTAAAAAATTATGTTTCTCCATTTTCTTAATGATTTGACAAAGTTTTTAATATATTAAGTATATACTCAGTCATATACACTGTATATTTGTTACTTGTCCTTTATTTTTAAAGCCTTCAAACTTTGATATGAAACCCACAAATCCCTTTTCTCATCCTTTTCCCCCAAAATTTCTTGAGTTTTTCAGGTCTTTGCTACTCAAGTATTTTTACCAGGGAAATCATCGACCTAATACGGCTGCAGCTAGAAGCCAAACATGGTCTTGAATCACATTGCTGCCAACTGGTTACTGTGTGACCTCAAGAAGTGATTCAGCGTCCCTGAGCTTTACTTTCCTTATCTGTGCTGGCTAATTTCTAATATCCTCTCTTGTTTTAAGATTCAGTGATTTTAGGAACAAATATTGAAGTTTTCATTTGGTGTACATTTATATGTTTTAGAGGCCCATTTGCTTTCAACTTTAATAGAAAATGAAATGGAAGTTAATGGAGAGAAAAGCTTGCTCAAGTAACTGATTTATGAAAAGAATAAACTTCCTGTTCAGCATGAAAATACAGTTGGTCTCAAATGAATGTCCATTTGAAAGGTAGTCCTCCCAGAATGTTCTATCATTAAAACAGGTTGTTCCAGTTACCAAAATAGTTCCCTGAAGCTTACAAAATCCATCCTGACTTTATTCAGAGGCTGACACTGAAGCAGAAGGGGCAGGTGACTAACAGGCCACACAGGGAGTCAGATGAAGAGCTGAATGTGGACCCCCAACCTCCTCGCCTCTGAGAAAAAATTCTTCTGCTACACCGCATCTTTAGGCATGGATCCCAACGATAAAAAGTTAGGCTTTTGGCAAGGAGCATATAAGGTCATATTATTTGCCAATATCATGTCATATTGTCATGCCAATATCATGTCATCATGTCATATTGTCATGTGATGGTCATGTCATTCACTGGAAGGGATTCCGGAGGGAGTACCCAGAAATCAGCGTAACTCAGCTCAGCATGCAGGGGGGCAAGGGCAATGGAAATGCACTGCGAGGCTTCAACATCTGGCTCTGCTTGCTGTGACAGAGGTGACCTGGGCAAATGACTGCCCCTCGCTCACAGCAGCATTTCTGTCCTCAAAATGGAGATACCGAAGTACCTACTCCCTAGGCCTGCTGTGGGGATTAAATGCATTCCTGCATGCTTCGGGCTTTGGCCCCATGCCTAGACAGGTGACAGTCCTCAACAAATGTTTGGGGTTAGTGATACACTGACCCAGATAATACAGTATTCCAAAATGTACAGAGTGAAATCAACCTTTCCCTCTAACCTTCCATTCCCAATCTCAGTATCGGCAAAAGTCAAAACGGATTATTTGAATAACTGACAAGGACTTTTTACAAATGGTGTTTACTGAGTTTCTACGGTGTACTCAGAAGGATGCTGTGCTTGCTGTATGAGGAAGAGAGGATGAAGGAGAAATGATATGAGAGGCAGCCCTGAGCCACTGCTCCTAACTGGGTCCATTTAAGCAATCCTTCCCTTGGTATTTCCTCCACTGGGGATGAAACCAGTTAAAAATTTAAAACCACAGATCAAAATCCCCCCTAAATAGGACCAACAATCAAGGAGAAAAGATAACAGAAGTTCTATTCTTAGTAGTGAACCATATGCTTAATACAGTAATAAATTTATAACAAGAAAATAAACTTAAAAACGTTTTCAATGGATATGGAAATTGGCTTAGAAAAGAGAAATACTGTATTCCTATAAAGTCTTCAGTGCTCTCAAAAGTACTTGTAAATGTAATAAATTTCAAGGATGCATTTTCATTAGAATTGCAATTATTAGCAACATTAGAAACATGTTCTGGAAAAAAAAATCAATAAGGAAGAAGAGTCAAACAACTTTTAAAATTAAAGAATAAAGAGAGAGAAAGGAAGGAAAGAAAATTTAAGCTAAAAACTTATTTAGCCTGATCATAAAAATACAATGTGAAACTACAAAAAAAAAGTAACAAGTTATTTTTTCATATGATAAAAGACATTTTAAATTAGCAATAAAATTAAGATTATTTAGTAAATAGTTCTAGTGCATTTGATCAACTATTTAAGGAACAAATTATAATGCTAGACTCCTATCTCACACCACAAGGAAAGGGAAATGAGTAATTGTTTAAAAATAAACTGTAAAATAGAACAGAAATTAAAGATACCTTTCTAATCATAAAAGCAAAGAAAGAAGTGATGATAAAGATTTAAAAGATTTGACGTCAATCAAAAAAATTCTGTCAATCCAAGAATACCATAAATAACATTAAAAGGCAAATGACATACTTGAAAGATAACTCAACATATTCTTATGCCATAAAAATTAAAAAGATAAAGATGAATACACACAAAAAAATGAGCAAAGGGCATGAATTTGCAATTCACAAAAGAAAAAATGCACATATTACTACGCATACAAAAAATATTTAACACATTTCTAATCAGAGTAATATAAATTAAAACAACAGTGAGCTGTCACTGGTTTAACCTATCAAGTTAGAAAGACTCAAGAAGTTTAATATCAGTAAAGATGACCTGACTAGGGTAAAATACTTATATCAACTATGAGTAATGAACAAACTGTTTTTGAGGACAATTTAGCAATATTTTACAAAAGCCTTAAAACAGTGTAATCTACTTTCTTTAGACATTCTTACGTTCTATGAAAGAAATAGAGATACTCACAAAAATGTGTATACAAAGTCACCACAACCGTTATTTAAAAAATACTAAACTTTAAAGAATTGTAGAACACAGAAGATACAAAGCAAGAAGCCATTTCAAATTATGTTCTTGTGGACGGGAGGAGTTCAAGATGGCAACATAAGATGACCCTGAACTCACCTCCACCCATGGATACAACAAAGTCACAGCTAACAGCTTTTTCTTCTGAAAAATACCTGAGAACTGGATGAAGAGGCCTCCACAACAAAAGATAAAGACGTGAGAGGAAAGGAACTCAGCCCAGGCACAATGACCCACAATTGGGAAAGGATCCCCAAACTACGAAACTTTCCCTTGAAGAGTGAAGAGACTGTGCCCCACATTCAGACACCCCAATATACAAGTCTGGCACCAGAAAGATGAGCCCCCAACATGCCTGGTTTTGAAAATCAACAAGATTAAGTCCAGGGAAACCATAAAACTATAGGGAACAAAGAACCTGCTCTTAAGGGTTTGCGTGCAGACTCTCCTGCCCTTAGTTCCAGGGCAAAATTAATAGTTTGAGAAGTACCTAGGCCATATGTGAGAGGCCCACTTACTCACCATTAAGTTGCTGCAAGAGAGGCAAGAACCTGCAGTGACTTTTTCCAAGGAAGAAAGGAGGGCAGCAGGCACCATTTTTTGCAATCTCCTTCTAACTTACTGGTGAAGGAGCTGTCAGACACCAAAAATGCCTGCTAACTCCAGTGAGTGGGCTTTGTGCCCTGGCCACAACACACCCATGTGCCACAAGCAAGCCCAGTGAGCACCTGGAGCCCTGTGATGCCCACATGGCATCAGTGCCACAACCAGGCTGGTCGAATGCCCCAAGCCCTGCCCACCCCCCAGAGCAGCCCCAACCTGCCCTGACACAGCCAGTGGGCACAGACCACACAAGGGATGCTCCCTTGAGTATCTGGCTCTAGAGGCCAAGAGAGACTGTGTTTCTGAACCCAAATCACCTCCCACACAGGACCATTGCCTTCAAGACTAGGAGAACGGTTTCACCTAATACGTACAGACAAACACAGACTCAAAATCCTCTGCACAACAGAGTAAACCATCATCAAAATGGAAAACCAGCATACCAAATGGGAGGAGATGTTTGCAAACCATACATCTGATAAGGAGCTACTATCCAAAATACACACAAAGAACTCATACAGTTCCACAACAAGAAAATAAACAACCTGATTTAAAAATAGGCAGAGGATCTAAATAGACATTTTTTCCAAAGACAGCACAGATGGGCAACAGGCACATGGAAAGATGTTCAGTACCACTAATTATTAGGGAACTACAAAACCACAAGGTGATACCACCTCACACATATTAGAATGGCTATTATCAAAAAAGAGAAGAAATAACAAAGGTTGGAGAGGATGTGGAGAAAAGGGAACCCTCATGTGCTGTTGGTAGGTTTGTAAATTGGTATAACCACAATAGAAAACACTATGGAGAGTCCGAATTATCACCTGATCGAGCTATGCCACTACTGGTTATTTATCTAAAAATGAAGACCCTTAGTCAGCAAGATATCTGCACCTCTTTTTCCTTGCAGCATTATTTACAACAGCCTAGATACGGAAACAACCTAAATGTCCATCGATGGATGAATGGGTAAAGCTCATTCTCTCTCTCTCTCTCTCTCTCTCTCTCACACACACACACACACACACACACAAACAATAGAATACTGTTCAGTCACTTAAAAGTGTGAGATCTTGCCATTTGTGACAACACGGATGGACCTTGAGGGTGTCATACTAAGTGAAATAAGTCAGAAATATTGTATGATGATTTGGCTTACACATGGATTCTAAAAATAAATTAACAAGCAAAACTAAGCAAAAATGAATTCACAGATACAGAGAACAGATTGGTGGCTTCCAGAGGGGGAGGAGTTGTTGGGGGAGGTAGGTGAAAGCAGTCAATTGTAGGATGATGTATGGTACCAAGACTTTTGGGAGTGATCACTTTGTAGTGAACACAGATATTGAATTACAATGTTGTACGCCTCACCCATAAAATTATGGTCCTAAATATTTAGGGTTTACACTAAATGGAAAAGCATTTGACCACATAGTAAATACAATATGGTACTACCTTTGTAAAAAAGAAAGTATTCACATTAAAAAGAGAGATACAGAAAGAAACAGAGAGGCAGAAATTGGAAGATTCCGTATCAAAATGTTAACTGTTGTTTATCTCTAGGTGAAAGGATTATAGATGGTTTTATTTAGTCTTTTGAGATTTTTCTACATTTCAATCTCTCTGCAATAAAAATGTACTACTTTTGAAATCTGGAAAAGCAATCATATTTTGAAAGATACATAGGAAGAACCGACAAAATAGTTAATGGAAAAAAATATCAAGTTTTCTGTTGCTGTTGTTATTCCTATTGTTCAGATTTCATATAAACAGAAATTGATTTTGACCGAGAATCCGGCTTATCAGAGAGGCACATTCACACAAGTAAGGCACCCTACAGCCTGAGGGAGACCTATTGCAAACATGGACACATATACAAAGAAAAGCAATTTTGCCTAACAATTATGTTTTAGGTAGAGCGTCGCAGGCCTGACAATTTCTCCAACTGCCTCCGTTTTTGACTGATGGAGACTGTGGCAGGAGGCTCTTGAAAGTGATGGAAACAACGGAGAGCACGGCTGATGGATTCCTGCCCCTAACTGTGCAGGACTCTGGGTAGTTTATTCTGCACCTTCTGCTACTTGTAAGCTAACCTGGAAGTATACAGTACTGAGTGTTCCCCCTCTGAGCTCCCTGGGGGGAGCACCTGCCCTGAACTCTCAAAGGCTCTAAGCAAGGAGAGTGCACTTAAGTTCAGAACAGGTCACACTAACACAGCCCACCCAGCTGTAACTCATCAGTAGCTGCTGCTTCATCTCCCTGGTCATATGGGATGGGATGGGATGGGATGGGATGGAATGGGATGGGATGGGATGGGATGGGATGGGATGGGATGGGATGGGAT